>NC_092214.1:72220543-72247778 GCF_043381705.1 Parasteatoda tepidariorum | reverse complement strand
ATATATATATATTTGTAGGGGATGGGGGGAGATATGGACATGGGACTAGAGAAGCCATCTTGAATAATTTTTATTTTTCAGTCAAATTTATTGTGTGAGATATAGTAGATTAGTGACATTGATGTACAGTGCGTAAAATTAAAAACGTACCACCCTGAATAACTCTTGAGCTAATAATCAGATCTTCACGTATTGGGACACAATCTTAATGGTTCAAGGGGGTGATTTCAAAATATGCTAATTAATTAGCGAAGACGATTCTTTAAGTTACGAAATCAGACACAAAAACGTACTTTTTTTGAATTCATGTATTCATTTTTTATTCATAAACCTACCTTTTTTCGACTGATTCGGATTTCTGTTATCCAAAATATAGGTGGTAGCCGCAATATGGGAAATATGGTCCACATAGTTTGGTCAGGAGAATGATAAAGAATTTGGACCCCTTAATATAAATTTTACTTTTTGCGTATTTCGCCCTATCTCGAGGATTTTTAAAGGGGATTGAAAAATTTTCACACGCAGTTATATAATTCATTTATCCAAAGATAATTCTATGCAAAAAATAACTTTTAGTTAGCATTTATATTTTTTCAATATTTTATTTAATATTACTCGAAAAATTTTTGAAATGTCTGGTATACTATTTTTTACATCATTTGGAAGAATATTATTTTACAATATAAAATACAAACAATATGACAATGCAAAGTTCAATACAAAATCAGTCGAATAGTTCCTGAGAAATCGGATTTCAAAAATTTCATTTCTTCAAGAATCATTCAACCGATTTCACTGAAATTTTGTATTTTTCCATATAAAGTTATATACTTTAAAATGATAAAAGTTTTATGACTTACGGTTCAAAGTTTTCAACTAATATTAATTAAAATAATAAAAAATTATAAATTGCTAAATAAAAATTTATTAAAAGATATTTTTTGCTTAGAATCATCTTTAGATAAATATATTTTATATTTGTGTGCAAAAATTAATCAATTCGCTTCAAGAATTTCTTGAAATATGGCGAAATGCGCAAAAAATAAAATTAAAATTAAGGGGTCTAAACTTTGAACCGCTTTTCTGACCAGACTATTAGGACCATATTTCCCAGATTGCGGCTAACCTTATATTTTGGTGGTCAGAACTCCAAATCCGTAGAAAAGCAAGTACGTTTATTCAGAGAAAGTACGTTTCTGTGTCTGATTTCGTATTATAAAATATTGTCTGCCCTAATTAGTTAGCATATTTGAAGTTACTCTTTTGAATCATTAAGAGTGAGTCCTAGAACATGAAGATCCGATCATTAGATCAAAAGTTATTGAGAGTGGTTCGTTTTTTTATTTTTCGCACTATACACTTCGATATACAGTTGCATAATCAGACTGAATACTTTTCATAATCAGACTGAATACTTTTAGAAATTCGTAAATAGGTGCTAAAGTAACTTTTAAATACTCTCTTTACTCTTATATTAACATATTTTATTTTCAGAATTTCAGCAAATGGTGGCAATATGTTATTAATTATATTGGTTTTTCTTATCTACTTTGATACTTATTTTTTATACTTATTTCTATTTTGATATTTTTTCTTATCTATTTTGATATACCTTTACAATTAGTAGTTTCAATATAGAATAAAATATTTAGGACAAGACCTTTATTCACTCTTTAAAAATTTTAAGAATGAATTGTTACATTCAAATAACAACATTAGGTATAAGCTCAAGCCTTCGTGGGGCTAATTTAGACACACGTTGGTGGAGCTAGTGTGGACGTATTCACACTAATCCCATTCAACTTCCATGGGAAGAAATATTAATTGGTTGCTATTTTAATACAATTGATGTTATTTATTTTCTAAACTGGGATGATTTTGGAGAATAATATGCCTTTACAATTAGTGGTCTCAATATCAAGTAAAATATTTGGAACAAAACCTTTATATCAATAATCTATTATTCTCTATAATCTATAATTTTTAAAATTAAAAAAAAAACAAAAAAACAAGCATAATTTGTGTTTTAAATATTTTTATATAATGTTTGGAATGTCTCACATTGAATATTTAATTCATATTTTAAAGTCCTTCTTTTCGAAAAAGAATCTTAAAGGGCTAGGCTACTAAATTGGGTAAATTGAGAAAGCTCTGGAAATTGAAAAAAAAAATTATAAATAAAAGCATTATTACTGTAGTTAGATAATGGGAAAAATTTAAATTGTACAGTAAGTAAAAAAAAATAAATAAATAAACGGATCACACAAAATAAGTTTTGATCTAATGATGGGATCTTCACGGTCCAGGACTCAGCACTAATATGTTTTGAAGTGTTGACCTCAAATATGTTTATTAATTAATGCAGGCAATATTAGTTTAGATATTTAAAGTTACGAAATAAGACTCAAAAACGTACTTTCTCTGAATAAACATACTTTTTTTTCAACGGATTTGGATTTCTAACCCTCAAAATATAGGGATAGTCGGAATCTGGGAAACATGGTCCCAATAATTTGGGCGGGAAAGCGGTCTATATTTGGATCCCTTAATGTTAATTTTACTTTTTGCGCATTTCTCCATATCTGGAGAACTTTTAAAGCTAATTGAAAACTTTTTACACACAATTATAAATTTTTTTTAACCGAAGATAATTCCATGCAAATTAATTGGTTTTAAATATTCATTATTTTTATTATTTCAGATAATAAAAGTTGAAAAAGAACTTTCAGTTATAAGGTATACAAATTTTAACATCATTTTAAAGAACGCGATTTTAAATGTCAAAAAATAAAATTTGAGTTAAATCAATCTAATAGTTTCTGAGTAATTGAATTTTAAAAATACGACTTTTAACATTGTGGAAGTTTTTCTATGAACTGCTTATGAAAGTAAATATATCCAACTTCTGAAAAATCAGTTTTAAAACTACCTATCCCCCTTCAGAAATACTAACTTTATAGCTTATGTGGAGTAAAAGAGGTTACAAAATAAATAACTATTCTTAAATTAATTATTTGACAAAAAAATCTTTATTTTGTTATATTAAATAAATTAAAAGTTCATACCGATTGTAAAGATTACATTTTTATGTAATTGAATGAGGAAACCGTTTTTTTTTTTAAAATCACTTCATCCAATTTCTTATTAATTTATAAATATTTGAAGAATCGTAACATAAATTTTGCTTAGTGATTGTGTTGTGTTAGTTTTTCTTCTTCTTTCGTTTCTTTTCTTTTTTTTCTGGCAGTTTTAAATATAAATTTTTATTTCCCTTTCGTAATGCTCACTTAATTATTCCATTTGGCCTTTTTTTACGTAAATTACATTGATAAATTTAAATTTGATTTAAATCTTTGTTCTCCATTCTCTTAAATTAAAAATTTTATGAAATGAAATCACTTTTTAATGAATATTTTGAATCGTTGTCAAATTGTATCGAAGCCTCCTTTAAACTCTAAAAACTACGAATGCGCTTTAAACAAAACATTTAAACATAAACTAAAATTATGCAATTTAATAATAAAGTAATTGTAATTAATAAGAAATAATAATAAAGCACAACACTTACCCTCAATAATAATTATAATTCCCAAAGAAAAGTATAAAATACATTCGAAGTTTTATTGCTGACACCCAGATTAAACCCTTCCCAATTGAACCTTGTTGATGCAGGAACGGTATTAACGCTTTGCTTATTGATTGTTCCGTAAATCGAAGTACATATTGAATTTATAACCACGTTATTCTTACAAGTAAATTTTCTATATCACATTACTTTTCTGTCTATGTTGTCTTCTTTTGCATTACCTATTAAGTCAATTGGTGGCGTTTCCTTGGTAATAATGATCGATTAAACCGACGATTGGTGTCTGTTTGAGCTTAGAATTTACGGCAACTTTTGATGTCAACAATTCACTTTTAAGTAAATGGTAAACAGAACACTTCACTCTTTATGTTTTTGAAACATGCGCCACTCTCATCCAAATAAAAACTCTACTTAATCGCTTCAATGTAACGATCCATTCCAAATTGCTTGGATACTATTGAAAAACTGAAATTGAAGGAGAAGGACATAAAATTACTTAAAAGGAAATTTAATGAGATTTTTTGTGTTCGATTGATTTCATTTTTCGATTTTCTTGATTCTTCTTCGTGATCGATTTATTTATATCGCTTATTCGCACGAATAACGTCAGACTTGTTTAAAAAATTAGCTGTTGTTGTTGCTTGATGTTCATGTTTTTTCAATTAAGTCCTGGCATACTTTTCGTTATTAAGGCTGAGGAAGAACTTTTAATGATAGGTAATGTGGACTTCAAAACTCATAAAAAAATTTGACTAATTTTAAGTTAAAAATTTCAAATGTAATTTTGAAATAGAAAAAAAAGGAAAGTTTTTTTTTAAGTAACATTGGGTAATTCTAGGACAGAGAACTTATGGCGGCAAGCATTGTCCACTGCAGAACATCCGAAGATTTCGAACAAACCTCTCGAAGCGAACTAGAAATATCTCGTATTTTATTTTAAATTTTGGGAATTTCTTCTTTTTTTAAAATAACTTTAAATAATAGCGTATCATTTTACAGCAAAATAACTTTTAAAATTCACTTTATTATTTATTAATATTAGATTGGTAGAAATGGTGTTCGGTTACTCATCGAACAATTAAAAAAATTTCTCAAAAATTTAAAGGAATAAAATAATAATGCTGCTAGTATTTTCGATTTGGTAAATTTGGTGACCTCAAATACGCTAATTAATCAGTACAGACGATATTTTAAACTACGAAATCAAACACAAAAACGTATTTTCTCTGAATAAACATACCTTTTTTTTCGACGGATGCGGATTACTGACCCCCAAAATATAGGTGGTAGCCGCAATCTGGAAAATATAGCCCCCCATAGTTTGTTCAGGAGAGCGGTCCAAAGTTAGGACCCCTTAATGTTAATTTTTGCTTATTTTGCCATATCTCGAGACGTTTTTAAGGGAATTTAATACAAATTCAGGAGATTTTTTTTATTTCTTAATTTATACATTAGTTAGCAATCCAAATAGTTAGCAATAGAAATATGTGAAATGTATTGAGAGATCCATTATGACCACTCTTAACATGTTTTTCAAAATTTTTTAAAAAGCATAATTTAATGCGAGGACAGATCCTTCGAAAAATAGCCTTAATTTATATTTGAGAATTATTTTCAAAAACCAAGTAAAAAAAGTAAGCATATTTGGGGTAACAAATTAATATTTAAGGAATGAATAAACCTTAACGATATTGAAATCTGACAAAACACTATTGAGGAAGACGACATCGAAAACATCAAAACTATTTGATTAGTGAAGGATACAGAAAAGAGCTAAAATGAATTTGTTAGAAAAACTTACGAGTTTCATCGGTCAGTCAGACTGGTTTTGTAGCAATTTTAAGAGCAGCTTTCTTTGTACTAGCATTAATATTTTTTAGCAGTGATTCCTAATGTGCATGCTTTTTTACTTTATTTTTGTTAAATATTCCAAAACTATATATTAAGTCTGGTGATATATTAAAAGTGGTAGTATATTATTCATTTTAAAATCTTTTCATTAACATTTTTTTTATTTTGAAGATTGTCATGCAAGCATGCCTAATTCCCATTAGAAGTTCAATACTTCAGTGGAGTTGAAGCTTCAGTAATTTTTCATTAAACAGAATGTATTTTGAAATGTTTAAAGTAAAAGCTTTATTGAATTTTTGTGTTCATGGGACAACTTTATAAGAGCACAATAGTTTTCATACTTATTAAAGGAAAAATTGAAAGTATCTTGTAAAAATTCTGACAGTTCATTATAAAAATATATAAAATTAATTTAAGGCCTTGATAAATTAAAAAAAAAAAAACTTTTATCCTTACTTGTATGCCAAATTCATGAGAACATGTAATATTAATATTAAATTGTTGAAATTGTTAAAACGACTAAAACGGAAATTTTTTATTTATTTATATATTTATTATTTTATTCTATTTAAAAAAAGCAATATTAAAAGAACTTGTTATAACAAACGTAAAAGCTATGCGGCAAAATTAACAAAACGAATTTTATGGCCGGAATAGCCTAGTTAGGGAGTTGGACCCATGTCCAAGAGATCATGAATTCGATGCCCACCGGCCGAAGTAAATGGTGACTGGTGCATGTTAAATCTGTTGGGTCATGACATCCTCCAACTTTCCCTTACGAATCAATACCTCTCGGGGTACTGAATTTTAGATTGATCATTCTGTGATTTTGATCAAAATTGCGGTATGTGGATGAATGAATGAGTGTACGTATGAATAGATCAACTGTTTAAAACGGGCTGTGACGTGTGTATGTGGCTTAAGTTGTATTCTTGACCATAGATGGCACCACTGAAAAACAAAAAACGCACCCTTAAATTAGCTTGTTTCACGAAGCAGTCTGCTGGTATTTGGCATGTGACATTAGAAACAACGAATTTTATAATTTCCTTAATTTTTATTTTTTAAATAAAGTTAATTGCTTGTTAGGTGCTTGTGCTATATGGAAGGGTCGGTGTCACATCGATGAGTTCACTTATGATGGTCTGATTCGATTCCTTATTAAACGAAGTCGATTTTGTGATCTTACATGAATCCTTCCCTCAATATTGCTTTAACGAATCATATTTTTAAGTTATAATTAAGAAATGCGTGCTGTTAAGAAAAATAAATAAAAGTTTCAAGTTCGAAAGATTTCTGTACGATGAATCATACAGATTTACCATTTAAAACGCATCGCATGTAAATCACTAGTGCAGGAAATAAGCGGTGAAAAGGATACATAAGGCGTAGAAAGAATTTTATCTTATCGGAAAGAACTCGAATATTCTTTTAAAATGTATTTGCACGCTCTCATAAAAAAAGAAGAAAATTTTAGTGATAAATCTGCCATGATTAATCGCTGAAACTTTTTATGGAGAATTTAAGAATAGGCTTGTTCAGTACTCTAAAAAAGAAAGAAAAAAAGAAAAAAGAGACGGAAGCACCTTGGGTAGCTTTTTATTTTATGTTCAGACTCTCAAGTATTCAATCTCTATTAATGGGGGCCGGGATAGCCTGGTCGGTAGGGTGCTGGGCCCATATCCAAGAGGTCGTGGGTTCGATCCTCGCCGGCCGAAGACTCCCCGTGTAGTAAATGGTGACTGATGCACGTTAAATCTGTCGAATTTCAAAGTCCTCCATGTTCCCACAACAAATCAATACCTCTGGGGGTACTGATCCAGGAGTTTCCTTGTCTTCTGGATTGGTTCAAAATTACAAGGCTACGGAGTTGAACGTTAGTAGTCGTAAACCCATGAACTTGGGTCGGCTGTTCAACGACGGTTATAAAATAAAATAAAATCTCTATTAATGGTTCAAGGGCCTTATTTTAAAGTGCAAATGATATTTTAAGCTATGAAACAAGAACATACTTGCAATAAGCATACTTTTTCTCAATAGATTTGAATTCTTGACTCTCAAGAGATGAGGGGTGTTTATTTATCTATTCGGCTTTGAATAGACAACCCAATTCTGACTTTACGACTACTAATGATAAACTCCGTAGCCTTGTAATTTTGAATCCAACCCAGAAGACAAGGGAACTCCTGGATCAAGTATTGGGAGCAATTTACCTTCGCGGAGTACTTTTTTGATGAAATCAACCTGCATTTGCTTTGCATGGTAAGGAAAACCTCCCACTGTTAGCCTGAGGGCAAGGGAACTCTAACTCATTATCCGTCTACCACTGAAGATATTTTACGTCATCACTGTGGTCGGTGTGGACCGGGTGCGGAATTCGTATCGACCCTCCATCTCCCTAGGATTCGAAACCTGGTCTCCTCATTGTAAGAGCTCTGAGCCCCCATGTCCCAAGATATGATGAGTAGTTGAAATCTGGAAAATATATTCGCAATAGAGTTGATAAGAGAACCAACGAAAGCTTCAACCTCTTACTCTCACTTTCACTTTCTCCGTATTTAACCAAATCTCCAATTAGTTTTAAACAATGTAATTTTAAGCAATAAAATATAAAATTTGAACGAAATCGGATAAATAGTTTCTGAGTTCATAAAATTTCAAGGAAGTCCTTTTTCTAAAATTCTTTTTCTCAGGAATTATTCGAGCAATTTCGTTCAAGTTTTGCATTTTCTCTTTTCAAATTACTTAGTTTAAAATGATATAAAAATTCTAATACCTTACAACTCAACATTTTTCAACCCTCATTAAATAAAATCATAAAAACGCTATTACAAAATACAATTTACATGGAACTTTCATTGAATAAACATATAATTGTGTCCAAAAAAACTTTTTCGATTCGCTAAAAAAATTCCGAAATGATCGAAAAGGGATATAAACAGGTGAAAAAAAAGGCTCTTCTGAGTAAACTATTGGGACTATTGTTGAATGAAAGGCTTAGAAACACCCATTTTGTTTACTAAAATAAATAAATAAATAAATAAAATTATCAGCAATTGAAATCATTCTCTGTGTAAAACATATGCCATATTTTCAACTTTTTATTTGATTTTTTTAAGTACACTGTAATGTTGCGGTGCATCACTTTAGTGGTCAACTAGACTTGTGATCAACTATAGAGAGATTAGGAATTTTTTTTCATTATTTTTTCATAATATGTTATTCACTTTGTTGTTATTCACTTGTAAAGATAAATGTAATAAAGCTCTTTTTAACATGACTTAAAAATTTTATTGGTCAGATATTCCATGCATTTTAAGAAATGAAATTAATTGCCAGAAAGAATTACAATTTTATACATAAATTTTAATAATAAACCGAATCTTTATATTTTGCCAGTGATGTTTCTCAAGTTTTTATTATAAGTAGTTTCTTAAAATATCAGTCTATGCAAACCTATGCAAACTCAGTAAACTTAACATTAAATTCATTACCGTCATGTGGGGCTACTTTGGGCAGGATTTCGCAGTTTTTGAACTTTGACATGTAAAAAAACTATGTTAATTCAAATTTTAGTAAAATTTATCTATATTATATTCCTAACTGGACTCAGACGAGTGAATTTGATCAATATTGGCATTATTTGTATGTAATATTTACAAATAATAAGTCAAAACATACCTTGCACAAAGTAGCCCCCAAGTGGGGCTACTTTGTGCAGCGATAGGAATTCAGTTTAATAATCATGTTTTTAGTAAAATATTGATATAAAATTGTTAAAAAAGTTAATTGTTGACATTTTTAATAACAAAAACATCAAGATATGTAAAGATATTAGTTTGAAAATAATTTTCAGCGTTAAAAAACCATTTTTTATAAAGAATTTTTTCTTAAAAAGAATGTTTATTTCAAAACATTTGAGTTTAAACAAAAGGAAACCATATACATTTTTGAACATTGAAATGGATGAAATTTCAAAAATAATAATTATTACATATTCATTAACATTTATAATATTGATAAATTTGAACATAACATGCTTGAATGAACATGACAGAACTTGCTCTTCAGTTTCTGTCAAAATCACCTGATGTCCTATAAAATATATTTTTATGTGTTAAATCGTTTGATTAATTCATTAGAAAAATCTTTGTAGAAGAAAAATAATAGTTTACCAGCACGTTTCACGTGTTTCTTGTGAATTTTGTTAGAGATAGTATTTCTGTGGATTTTGTACATCCGAGAAGCTTCTGCAATCGACATACCACCAGCAACTGTTTGCAAACATTGTTGCAGCTTTTCTAAAGTGTAATCACGGTAGTTTCTCGTTCCAGGTATTTTTTTTAAAACGTCTGACCATTTTTCTGTCGAAAAAGAAAAAACGAATGAAACTTTGCACAAAGTAGCCCCCACAGTGCATTTTTTTTCATTTTCCGTTTATTTGTTACTAATTTTCAAAATTTTTTAACGCTAACATGATATAATTGTATATTGATATATAAATAAAAAATTTTGCACTTACGACAATTGTTTTATCAACGTCTTTGCATTTCACAGCTAAAGTTTCCACGCACAGTTTTCGACGTCCGACGTTCTCGGAAAGTTGTTGACATTGGATAAACAAAACACACCCTGAGATTGTTTTAAAATTCGAAAAAATGTTTGTAGTAATAGAGGAGACTTATATCTTCAAATGCCACACATTTTTAACGTGAAAAAAACATAGTACTGAAAAGCAGCACTTGAAAAGGGCCAAATTCGAATTTGCACAAAGTAGCCCCACATGACGGTATTTTAAAATTTATTTTGTTACATGAATTAAATTTAATATATAAATTATATTTATTATTTTTTGTAAATTATGGTTATGAAAGTTGAATTATATTTATTTAATTTATTCTGTTACAGTGTGAAAAAAAAGAAGGATCACTCTGAGTATACCTTTTGATCTAATGATCGAATTTTCCCTTACTAGGACTTAATGGCTCGAGGAGGTGACCTAAAATATGCTAATTAATTAGCGCAGTCGATATTTTAAGTTACGAAATCAGACACAAAAACGTACCTTCTTTGAATACATAATCATAAAAATTCCTTTTTTTCGGTGGATTTGGATTTCTGACACCCAAAATTTAGGGAGTAGCCGCAATCTGGGAAATATGGTCCCAATAGTTTGGTTAGAATAGCGATCCAAAATTTGAACCCCAAAATCTTAATTTTACTTTTTGCATTTTTCGCCATGTCTCGAGAGTTTTTTAAGCGAATTGAAGAAACTTTGTGCACAATTATAAAATTCATTTATTTAAAGATAATTGCATGCAAAAAATAATTTTTAGTTAGCATTATAATTTTTTAATTTTGTATTTAATATTAGTAGAAGTTTTTTTAATTGTATGGTATACAATTTCTTACATAATTTTAAGGAATAATATTTTGCATGACAAAATACTGACAATACTATACGAAGTCGAATAGTTCCTTAGAAATCGAATTTCAAAAAAAAGGTCTTAGTTTAAAAATTCAATTTTTCAGGAACTATTCGACTGATTTCACTTAAATTTTGCCATGTAAAGTTATGTTCTTTAAAGTGCCATAAAAATTGTATATCTTACAATTTAAATTTTTTCCTTTATTGTTCAATAAAATGATTAAAAATAATTGAAATAAAAAATATTTATTGAAATTTATTTTTTGCGTGGAATTATCGCTGAATAAATGAATTTTACAATTGTGCGCAAAATTTTTTCAATTCGCTTAAAAATTTCTGGAGATATGGCAAAATTCGCAAAAAGTTAATTAACTTTAAGTTGTCCGAACTGTGCACCGCTCTTTTGACCAAACTATAGGGAATACATTTCCCAGATTGTGGCTATTGTTGAGGTCAAGAATCAAAATCCTTTGAAAAAATGGTTTATTTATTCAGAGAAAGTATGTTTTTGTTCCTAATTTCATAACTTTAACTATCGCATATTTAAGGTCACCACTTCAAGCCATTAAGAGATATGTGAAGATCAGATCATTAGATCAAAAATTCTTCAGGATGATTTTCTTAACCACTGCATAGTATTGTAAATTATTAAGGACTTTTTTACAAAAGACCTTAATAATTTACCAATAATTACGATAACTACTTTAATAAATATACCATACCATATCACTTACACAGTAAAAGAAATAACTACTACTTGATTAAAAACAGAAATTTTTTTTATTTAAAAATAGATAGTGTGACAACCGTATAAATAACATAAACTGAAACTTGTAGAAAACAAGTTTACTTTAAGAAACAGTTTGCAGTTTTCTAATTCTTAAGAGAAAAATAATTACAAAAAGACTTTTTTCTAAGCATTAATAATGAAAATGAGGTTCTTCAACTGTGACACATTTTTGAAAATTAATTCGATTGAAAATAGAAAGATACCTTATTTAAAAATAGATAGCACAACATATACATAACAGAAACAGAAAATTGTAAAAAAAATAAATGTTTTTTTTTTAATTTCAATTAAAGAACATTTGAAAATTGTCTTCATTATAATGTCTTCAGTTTTAATTGTTAGTCACTCTCAGGGCGAACAGATATACATTTGTCCTTATCAGTATGACGTAATTGTAGCCAATAGTATTGGAACAAATATTGTGAGGAAATAAGAAGAAACGAAGCCATCCCATGAAACAAAGAATGGCAACATAAGTAAGCTAAAGAAATACTTCTTGTAAAAGCCTTTCCAGGTTACAAAATAAACAAACATCACTGCAATCAAATAACATTTTACTGATGGTTCACTATTTGTTAACCAAAATGCCATCAATAAGCAAACGATAATGTATTTTAAGTATGAAGTCAACTTGAAAGTTGGCTTTGAGGATTTCTTACGTTCCCCTGACAGTGGATATCGGACTCTTTCATGTGCTGTAAGAATTGCTTTTCTGGCCCCATCCCATTTATGAGGACCTTCTAGTCTATATTGATACGGCAAAGCTGGACCAAACATAACAGCTTTATATAGTGATATATCCGTAAAAAAGAGCTTCCACATGTTTGGTTTTGCTCCAATTTCTTCAGCTATTTCATCCATGTATTGGACATAATCCACTCTTACCGACATCTTTTCGTGTGGTGCGAATCGTTTCAAATTTTCTTCATAACGTTTATTTATACTTTCCATCATAACTTCTTCACTTGGCAAGCTGCATTTACCACTGTAAACTTGAGCAGCCCAACGACACTGCATTTCACCCAAAGGAAATCCTGGTCCAAAAGGTAAGAGAAAACCAATTATTGCTAAAGTTGGATGTTTCAAATGAGGAGGGTAGACACATTTGTATAAGTTTATTTGACCGTTATCAGTTGTTAGAATGCCGTCTTCCAGAAATGGAAAACTCCATTTATAACCGGTAGCCATTATTACAACATCAACCTCTGTGACTTGAGTTTCATTTTCGAAAATAACACCTGTTTCTGTGAAGCATTTCACATCTTTTCGCAACACTACAGAACCTGTAATGAGTTTGCTACCAATTAAGTCATTTGTTGCTGGATCTTTTGATAAAGCATGATAAGCAGGCTTCAAATTGTATAAATTGTGGTTGAATTTACTCTGTAATTGAACTTTTTCGAGATACCAGCTGCAAAAGTTAACTCCAACAGCAGCCTGAACTGTACTCATAAATCTTCGAAGCATGCAGTAATCAAAAGGCAATCCATAAGGCCCTAGTCTTGGTAAGATCCAAGCTCCATTTCTTGTACTGAGATATACCTGTAAAAAATTTGAAAACAAAAATTAGTAAAATAAAGTTTAGTAAACTAAATAGAAGCTGTTTTTCAAAGGTTCCTTCGTCATATGAAATGATGCTTTTTTACGAATAATATGATATTTTCATAAAAGTTTTTAGTTCGCTACAGTTACTTATGACTGTCAGGACAAGTTTAGCCCATCTAAAGCCAGGGCAGTCTATGCTTATTCTGAAAATGGTGCAAAACGTCTTTGCGGAGAAAAGCCGCAGTTTTGTAAAGATGAAAAGCGTTATTGATGGTCTAATTTTTTAATATTTAAAAATTAACTCCAACGCTGCCTTATCTGGGCTCATAAAAATTTGCAAAATATGAGAATAAATTAGTGAATTTCATAATTTTCATTTATGTGGAAAAATGTTGCGATTTTTAAAAAAGTTTAATAACTTTTAAAATATTTAAATTATTAGTCTGTTATATGAGGCCCAGATAATTCTTCACGGCAAGACGACATACATAGTTTAAAATTATCACTTTACTTCAAGTGTAAGGCACTTAAACTATGGCTTCCTTATTTTCCTCGGCGACAAAGCTTTGAAAAACCTTGTTGATTGATAAAGCATTAATTTAATTTAACAGTGTTTTTTGAAGCTCTTTTAACATGGAAAATAAAAAGAAGCTGCAGCTTAAGTGACTTACAATTAATACCTAGTTATAATTTTTAACTATATGTATCATATTGCTACAAAAAAAACTTATCTGGGATTTAGAACGGACAAATAGGTTAAATATTTTAAAAGCTGTTAAACTTTTTTTTTAAATCACTAATTTGGCGAGATTTTTCCCTACAGATGAAAATTTTCAAAATCAAAGAATTTTTCCTAATTTTTATGAACCCAGATAATGCAGCGCTGAACAAACTTTTTAAGTATTAAAATATATTAGATTTCTAATGCTTTTCATAAAACAGCTGCTTTTCTTCATATGCTTTGCGGCATATTTAGAATTAGAATTGAGCGCGCAGGCTAAAGATGAGTTAAACTTGACCTAATTGTTGCAGACTCACAGTAATTATGAAAATAGCATATTATTTGCGAAAAAGTGTTATTTCATATGGTGACAAAGCTTTCGAAACAAAGCTTTAAATCTTTTTTTGCATGCAGTTATAAAGTTCAAAAATTTTAATCGTGTTTCTTAAGTTCAGAGACTGAAATACGTACGCATTAAATTGCGAAACGAAAATAAATTAAATTTATCCCTTAAAAAACGCAAAATACTATAAATTTAAACTGAATGAATTAAGTTAGATTAAAAAAAGCAAAATGAGATTAAGAGTAAACCCTTTTGTTAGGTGAAAAGTCAAAATATATATTCAAATTATGTCGCTCATTATAATTAATCTTCTATTCAGCTAAAAAATGCTTTTCAAATATATTTGCGATTGATATTTGCAAAGGTCAAACACATTTCATTGAAGAACGGCTAAGAACTTTCCCCTATTTTTATTTTTAGCCTATCATTTATTTATTTATTTTTTCAGATGTACATGAAAACTACTAGTTAATGAGAAATATACATGTTTGGTAATAGGGGCAATCTTAATAGATTGAATGATTGATTTTAATTTACCAATTAACTAGTGTTAACTATTAATTTGGTAATGAAATCAGACGCCAAAACCTTTCTTTTGGCATATTTGGATTCTTGACTGCCAAATTTAGGGAAGAAAGCCTCAATGGGAAAAATATGGTCTTAATAGTTTAGTCAGGAGAGCGGTCGAAAGTTTGAACCTCTTGGGGCAATATTTACTTTTTGTATTATATCTCGGAAGCGTTTTAAGCAAATCACTAACTTTTTACACGCAATTACAAAACTCATTTATCAAAAAGTAATTCTAAAGAAAGAAAACTAATAATTATTTATCATTTTATTTAGTCATAGTTGAAACAGTTTCGAGTTAAATAGAAATATATATGAATTAATAAATAAGAAATTTTCAACTGTATAATTGTAACTGACAGTGAACAAAATTTAATCGAAATGGTTAGAACAACTTTTGAGTTATGAAATTTACTAAAAAAAGTTTTATTTTTAAACTTTTTCTCGAAAACCTTTAAGCCGACTTCATTTAAATTTTTGCATTTTGTCATTAATGTAATGACGATAAAATGAAGTAAAAATTCGCATATCTTGCAATTTAATATTTTTTCGGCCTATTATTAAATAAAGTATCATAAAAATATTTAAATTATAATTATTATTTATTTTTCATTGCACTGAAATATCTTCAGTTAAATGAGTTTTACACTTGCATGCAAAAAGTTTTCGAGATACTTTATTTTACAGCCGAAGTTGAACAGCCGACCCAATTATGAGTTTACGACTATCAATGTTCAACTCCATAGTTTTGTAATTTTGAACCCAGCACAGAAAACAAGGGAACTCCTGAAACAAGCATTGGGACAAACTAGTCTTCGTGGAGGACTTTTCGATGGAACTAACCCTCGTTTGTATTACAGGGTTAGGAAAAACACGAAAACCCCTCACTGTCAGCTCGACGACAAGGAGATTTTAACCCATGATCTCTCTACCACTGAGAATATTCACGTCAGTGAAAAGCGGGAGCAGAATTGTCATCAACCAGCTACTGCTGGGATTCGAACCTGGGTGACCTCATTGGGAGACGAACGTTTTATCCCCTGAGCCACCGCGGCTCTAGTTTTCGATGTATGGTGAATTATGCTAAAAGTTTAAATAGCATTAAAGGGACAAAACGAAAACATCCTTTGCATCCAAAGAGTGTTCCGTAAAGACCACCCTTAACATGCATTTTTAGAATCTTCATCAGACATGTAAGCAATGTATACGCATTAGTGGTTACAAATTAATATCTAACTGAGGAATAGATATCCAAATTAATTTATATCAGAAAACATAAACATCAGAAAACATTAAATAAAAATTATAGACTTTAAAAAAAATCTCAACCTAAGGAGTATATTTACAAATAATAATGCATTAGAAATATTTTCGACTTAAAAAATTTATTTAAAAAAATCAATTGATTTAAATCAATTGATATTTAAAAAGTATCACAATTACAGTAAATCAATGACTTTTTTAAAAGAAATAAAGGTAATTAAGAAGCAATATTAATTATGATTTAAATCATGCCAACCCTGCTGTCTTCATGCGCTATAATTTGTCAGATTTCTGGGGGCCTTTTTGTTTCTTTTTCTGGGTACGATATTAATTTGAGAACTCTAATATGTATGTTTCTCTTTTGTTTTCCTTTTTTATAAGGATTATAAAAATACACATTAAGAGTGGTCGTTGCGGAACACGCTGAATTTTTCAATTCGACTCATCACTTATACAAATGTCCACTGTTTTATTTCAAATTTAAATTTAATTAAAATTATTTGCAGAAGTACGTAGGATTGTTTAATTTTATGGTATGTAGTTTTACTTTTGAAATATCAAATTTCTGGTAATTGGGGAGGGTTGTTTTGGGATTAAAAAACAAAAAAAGCGGATTTAATCCTGGTAAAAGCCGTTGTGTCAAGGAAATTATGCGAGCTCTTGCACTGTGTGCAATAAAAAAAAAGTGAAAACACAAAATAACTTTTAATTTTCACATACTAGGACTCAATGGTTCGAGATCCTAACCTCAAATTTGTTAATCGGTTAATTTGTTAATTGCGTCTATCTTCATTAAGATATGAAATTAGATAGAAAAACAAACTTTCTCGGAATAAACTTTCTTTTTATTAAATATTGTTCTGGATTCGCGATTCACGAAATATAGGGGGTAGCCTTAATTTAAAGAATAGGGCTAGTTTATCCAAAGACCATGTAAAAATGTCGATGTCTTCTTTTACAAAAAATAACCTCTTTTTCTGTAAAAATGTGTTTTTTCTGTTTGTTTGTTTCTACAAGCAGCGGTAATGATCATCGCCTGGTAAATGCACCTTGTAAAGGTTAGATCTCCTGTTTGAAGTGAAAGAAGGAAAAGATAAAGCGAATACCACCATGCTCTTGTTAAGAAAAGCATGTTTTATACCATGTGAAAAATAATTTTTATTAATTATTTATTATTTTTAATTGCTTCATTGAATAGTGTTAAAAAAATTAAAATGTAAGGTAAGAAGTTGTGACTCAGAAGATCAAATCTAGAGCTTTATCACTCATATAATGAACCTGACATTATTAACTTTATAAAACGACAAAGAATGAAATGGGCAAGCCACGTTATCAGAATGGACGAAGACCGTACCACAAAAAGAGTTTTCAATGCCAGACCAGTTGCCCCACGAAAAAGAGGCAGGCAGATTTTGAGATGGATAGATGGCAAAGAGAAGGACCTTTTGATCTTAAAAGCAAAAATTGGAAAACACTACCAAAAAAAAAAGGTTAGCCTGGAAAAAACTTCTTGAGAAGACCAAGACCCACCCTGGGCTGTCGGGGCATTGATGATGATGATGAAAAAGTTCTAACATCATCTTAAAGTACATAATTTTAAATGATAAAATACAAAATATGGACGAAATCGACCGAATAGTTCTTGAGCTATCCGATTTTTAAATATCGTATATTTAAAAATTTTATTTTCTCAGAATTATTTGAAGAATTTCGTTAAAATTTTTTATTTTGTCATTTTGGATAACCAAACTTTATAATTCTGTGCTAAAAATTTTCGAGATATGGAGAAATAAGCAAATAGTGAAATTAACAATAAGGCTTCCAAACTTTCGACCTCTCTTCTGCCTGAACAATTTTGACTATATTTTCCAGACTGGGGCTATACCCACCTCATATTTCGAGGTTTAAGAATAAAAATTCGACAGAAAAAGGAGGCATTGTTTAATCGGCGAAAGAATGTTTTAGTGTCTGATTTCGTAACTTGAAATATTGTCTGCACTAAAAATTTAACATATTTAAGCATACTTCCTCGAACCATTAAGATTGTACGTGGAAATCCGATCATTAAATTAGAAGTTATTCAGAGTGTTCACACTTTCTTTTTGTTTGTGCACTGTACATAGCTATTCGCATAACGAAATTAATTACAATTTGTATTTATCTCGTTCTAACTAAAACTATTGCAGGCTCTACTTTTTCAGCCTTACACACTGCGAAAGAAGAAAAAAAAAGACCTAATCAAAGAAAAGATGTACAGCAGCATTTTATTTTAAAAATTGCTTTGCAAAAATTAATTTTTACGATTCACTAGTTATAGTATAATAAAGGACATTACTTAATAACATTACTTCGATTACTAAAAATATTTCAAAGCATACTTACTTTTTCCGTGCTTAAGTTATGTCCCCTTTATATTAATTTTATCCACAATATTTCGAAAAAATAAATAAATTGAGATGAAATGATTAATACTTGAAACTATGATTTGTTAAGTTGTTAGAAATAATTTTGAAAAAAAAATGCTAACAAAACTGACGAATGCTATGAATAAAAATTACAAAATCAATCCTGACTTTATCTTAAAATGTATAGAGGTTGAGAAGTCAGGAAAAGAATGACTGAAATATTCATTCTACATAAATATTTATTTTACATCAATATTCATACGCAATAAGATCCATTTTAATTTCAAAGAAAAAGCTACTAAATCCAATCAAACAAAATAAAATTCATTTCAAAATCTTTTAATTAAAGTGAAGAGTAGATCAAGAAAAAAACGTTATAAAAAGTTTTTTTTTCTACAAATCACTTGTACAAACTTTTTTTAAAATAAAAATGTAAATAATATTTTATGTGCTAAATTTATGGTAATAGGGCACTAAAATTTAAGTTCTATGTTAAATAATTGTCAATTTTTATAGTCATAAAATAAGATTTGTGCTTATTTCAAAGGAAATGAATTTATCATACAATTTTTCCTTATTGCAAACGCACAAGAAATAAAATGTCAAAAAATATGTATTGAATGTTTTTACTTCTTTTGCAAGAAAATGCTTTTTTCTTCAAAACTTTTGTCATGCAACACTTAAATAATTACATGAAATCAAAATTTATTAAGCTTGTTTTTATTGTTCCTAATGACATTTGGATAAGCCTAGCTCACCAGCCATTGCTCTAGAATATTAAGTTATGAAGGATCGCCTTTCATTTGGCAAGAGAGTACCGCTAAAGAGAAAATGCAACTTAACTCAGAATCCCACGAATAGATGGCAGCACCACTTGTTCGTGAGGTCACTTTAGCAATTTAAACATAGATCTGAAGGGTAGGAAATTTTCTACATATCCCTGTACCCATGGTAATGCTCAGCAACCGACCATAATTTAAGTGCTTTAACCGCAGGGCTACAGCGACCCAAATGTTATTAATTCTTCTCATAACTTGCCGATTACATCTGAATTACCCATATATTGCTAGTCTATGGATGCAAAGTACTCTGGAAGTTATAGTTTTTAATTTTGTTTCGCTATAATTTTTTTAATAATATTACTCTAATATGAACACTATTAAATGCTTATAAATAGATTTAAGTAAGCATTAGAATGGAGTTTCTAGCTTTATCAAAAGATTGTTTTATCATTCTTTACTGTATTGGGTTGATTGTCGACTAAGGACTTAAAGGTCACAGACGGGCATAAGTTAAAAATAAACTTTTATCACATACTTTACATCTGAACTTAAATTCTCCTCCAGCCTTGCTAATAGTCTCCAGCTATTTATTATGCTAATAATCTAATGGTCTAACCGTTATAAGCAAATCAAAGATTGCTCTGAAAGTTTTATTATACAAGATGGGGCAAAAAAACTCGGACAAAGTTATTACATCATAAAATAGAAGTTAACTAATTTCTTTTTAATTTGCGTGTTCATTTTTTTTTGTCCACCACTTTAAATATAAAATATTTTATAATATAGGGTACCCCATAAATGTTGCGACAAATTTCTAGGAGAAGTAGGACACATCATAAAGATTAAGAATTACCTAGGAAACCACGACCGGAAATGTCATCCTACGCTGCTAGGGGCACTTTCCTATTATGGACATGTTGTTCGTGTGCCTTTGAACTTGATCTTTTATTTTTCTAAAATATTTTAATTCCATGTTAATTTTATGTTACTATTGGTTATTTTCGAGAGTTTCATTAAAATAGGCTCAGAGATGCTTTTTTATCGTAATTTTAGGCGAGCTTGTCCAGTTAGTCGCCAAATCATTAAAATTACGATAAAACAGCTAATACTGCACTTATCTGAAAGCAGTTTTTGAATAGAAAACAGAAAATCAAGATAATTTAGATGAATAAAAATATCTGATGTTCAAAGGCACACGATGTAACAGTACGTAATAGGAAAGCGAACTTAACGAGATACGACAACATTTCTGATCATGGTTTCCTAGGTAATTCTTAATCCTTATGATGTGCTTGCTTTACTTTCCCTAGAAGTTTGTCGAAAGATTTACGGGACACCCTATATCTCTCTTAGTTTACGTATTTATTTATTATTATTTTGATTTTTTACAATATCAAGCAAAAAATCTGCTATTTTAGAGCTGTTAAAGCAATGAAAACGCATTCGTTTACACTGTACTCAAACGTTGTACAATAAAGTTTGGACTCTATAAATCAATCGCTTTGGCTAGAATGGGATAGATTAAAGGTCCTGCGGCCCATTGCTGAAAATTTCAAATATTTGCGCCTTGCAGAAGGTGGCCACTTTGAAGCAATGAAATTTATTTATTAGTAAAAATCTACTTGTATTATTATTTGTTATATTTTGTTAATTTATTTATTTTTAATAAAATTAAAGCAAAAGTTGTTTGTCTGGGGTATTTTTTTGGCGCACTATGTAATGATTAGTTATTTTTATTTATTTGTTTATTTATTTTTGCAAATTTGAATCTTGTGATGCCACAATTGGCATTACATATTAATTTCCTATCTTTTAAAATATCTTTCATTACTTAAGCTTATTTTTATTAATAGAAATACATTTAAAATAAATCAAATACTTAATCTTTTAAAACGAACATAAAATATTTATTTCTTCTTTTCTAGATCAATGTAATGGATACTTTTTATTTCATTACTAATGCAGACTTATTTAAGAATAATCTAAAGATTTTTTCAATTTATTAATTTTCACTATCATTTTTAAGATGTGTTCCAGAACTCTTACAACAGCACTTTGTTTGTAATCGCGCAGAATAAAAAAGTTATCACCTAAATTATTTTTGTTTTAATGGCCGGATTTTCTCAAACTAAGTGCCAATCTCAATGGTTCAAAAGGGAAGCTTCGGTGTTAACTATTAATTAATTAGTGCAAATTATTAGTTAAGTTACGGCAAAACAGACACAAAAGTGTACTTTCTCTGAATAAAGTCTTAATTCACGGGAATCAGTAGGGGCAATCTGGAGCATATGGTCCTAATAGTCCAGTCGGTCGAAAATTTGAGCGGTCGAAAATTTGAATTCTTTATTGTAAATTTTACTTTTTACGTATTTCTCTTTATCTCGGAAAGTTTTCAAGCGAATCGAAATATACTTGCACTCATTTATAAAATACGTTTATCCAAAAATAACTTCATGTGAACAATGCATTTAATTATTTATTATTTTTAATGATGGTCAAAAAATTTTGAATTGTAAAGCATGCAAAGTTTTACACCATTTTAAACTGTATAATCTTATCTAAAAAAATACAAACTTGCACGAAACTGATGAATTACGTTCCAGTTTTGTATTTTGGCATTTAAATTTAATTTAAAAAGGTGTAAAAATTTTTGTACCTTACAATTCAAAAATTTTTCAACCACTATTAAATAAAACGATGAAAAAATCATTAATCAGTATTAAATTTTTGTAATGAAATTATCTTTGAATATACAAATTATATATTTGCGTGAAGAAAGTATTCAATTCGATTGAACTTCTGGTGATGTAGCGAAATACGAAAAAAGTGAACTTAGCATATAGGGTCAAATATTTATTATTCGGCTTGACTAAATTATTCGGACCAAATGTTTAGATTGCGGCTACCCCCATACTTTCATGGTGATCCAAATTCGTCGAAAAGCGGTGAAAAAGTACATTTTTTGTATTTGTTTCCATTACCTAATTAATGTAGTTAGCATTAATTAGAATATTTTAAAACCATTGAGATCACTTAGTTCGTAAAATTCTAATCATTTGAACAAAAGTTAAGACTGAGATTTGTTTTTATTTTGCCTACTATACAAAGAGCTATCCATATACTGTACCATAAAAGTTTTGAAAAATTTCTGTTCTCTCCATAGTACGCACTCCTCTATACCCGTGCGTGCATGAATCAGTCATGCGCGTTTTTTGTACAGGACTCCATCATTGAGTTTCAAAAATTTAAACACATTTTCTCAAAAAATATATAATAATACACTATTAGATTCTTTTTTAAAGCACCAGTAAACAAGAGGTCTTACCTGGGAAGAAACGTTACTTATTTCAACAGCAGCATCTAATCCAGAGCATCCAACACCAATTACTAAAACTCTCTTATCTTTAAATTGATCGCATCTTTTTAGACTATGAGTATGCATTATAATTCCACGATATTTATCCATTCCAGGATACTGAGCCATTTTAGGATAGGTAATGTGACCTACACCAACCATAACTCCATCAAATATTTCATCCGTTATTTCTCCTGTTTCAGTATTTTTAACTGTTGCGCACCATCTACCAGTTTCATCATAATCTGTAGCCCGCTTCACTTTTATAACTTCTCTGTTGTATGTAATATGCTTGAAACAATCAAAATGTTCTCCAACATCCAGAAACATTCTATAAAGTTCAAAGTGGCGCATGTAATTCGGGTATCTTTTATCTGGTGGAAAGTTAGTCAGTGCTCCCATTTCTTTACTATGGTTAATGACAGTTGTTGGCATAATTGAAGGTATACCCATGGGGGTATCTTCCCTATAGTACCATGTTCCACCAGGATTTGCTGTTTTTTCATAACATATCGGTTCATGACCTTCTTCTTTCAAACTTTTGATAGATCCAATTCCACTGAATCCTCCCCCGATGACCAGGATTCTCTTCTTAGATTCCATTTTTAATTTTTCACCTATTAATTAAAGAAAATTTTATTATTAATGTGATATTGTTAATTAATTTTCATACGTTTGCAATCCTTTTTTTTTAAAAAAATCGAAACTTTTAATTTACTTTAAATATTTATATAGTTCTTCTTTAGATAACATAACAAATTTCAAATTGGCAAGCATGAAAATAATTATTTCTAAATTTTCTGAACTGATACTTACAAGTTTTAAAAGAAGAATGTTTGCCTATTATTTGTTTCTTACATTGAACAATAGGTTTTAACGACATTTTTTAAAGTATATAATATTTTATAATAATATTTCCCGCAAATTTGCTGGTAATTACGCCGCCATTATTTTAAAACCCCGCATGCGCAAGTTGCGCGTCATTAATAAGTTTAAGTAGTTATACGGCTTCTGGTCTGTTACGATGCACATTCATTAACTGCAGTATATGTTAAAGATACTCCTGCGTTGTTACCTTATTTTATTTTAAATGTTATTTTCCTTATGTGTAATTAAACGTAACTTCGTTTCAATGTCGCCGCTCATCTGATCCATAAACATCCGCTAAATGTTTTTTGAATAAAACAAAATGTAAAAATAAGTAATTATTTCTAATAAGCTATGCTGTTTATGAAAGCTATATGCTGTAGTTTTAATGTTTCATGCTTTCAAATAAAATGTTATCCAACGATATTATGAAATTAAAAGTTTTCAAAATAAAAGTCCATTTTTGCTCCTACAAAAAATCACTCAATACTAGGGGTCTACGAATCATGGGCACCTGTTCATTAAGGTGCCAAAATATTGTACCCGAGACCAAATATTTCAGAAAAAAGCAATATCTTAGAAAAACATAATCTAAAAGAAATATTTTAGAAGAGCATTACATAAAAGAAATATTTTGGAAACGTTTGACACACAATGTTTTCGAAAAGCATAACGCAAAATCAAAATAGTGTTCATCAACTTTCTATTTCATTACATCCTATCTCTTAACCCTTTGACGCAATGCAGAATTTTCATTAAACATTTCTTTCATACTTTTTTCAGTATTTTTTATTAATTTAGGTCAGAATAAGTGAAAAATATTATATATAGAAATTAACAACTTATGGTAATGAAATGGGGATAGATCGGTGCGGATATTGACGTCCCTTCGCATCAACTGACGGTTCACTACCGAACAATAATTTTTCATATTTACACTTGCAGTTATTTAGATCTAAGAGTAACAGTTATTCATCAATGAAATTTCTTCAATTTGCAAAATTAATTATTGATAAGTTTTTGAATAAGTGAAAAAACTGCAATAATTTTAAAACGTCTTCGTCTTAATCCCTCACCATTTTGTTGTACGGTGAGACCCATAGACTATCAACACTATATAATAATTTTGCAACTTCTGCGTTTTAATCCCTCGCAATAAGACCCATAGGCTAACAACAATAACTCTTTTTAAATAGTTTTGCAACTTGTGTGTTTAAATAAATTCACCCTTATGATGAGACGGATTAATTAACATCATTAACTTCGCTTTAATTTTCAAATTAGAGATGCACCTTGTTGGCCTGTCCCGAGGGGCATACGGTTTGGACCTCCTCCAAACCAAATTTTTATTTAAGTCTATCAGAAAAGCTAAGTTGCAAAAACTAAAAACAAACCAATAATTACATGCGCTTTACAGGCAAAAATTAAAGGAAAGTTTAAAAAAATAATGAACAAATAAAATGAAGGTTAAAATAAAAAGTTAAAAATATTTTTTTCCTGCTGATCAGAAAATTAAACATTAAAATCTACTCCAAATTCAGAACTAAATCAAGTCATTTAATCATTTAAAAAGTTTCTGGTTGTTGTTGTTATTGTTCATTTACGTCGCACTAGAGCTGTACAATGGGCTATTGGCAACGGACTCGGAAACATCCCTGAGGATGATCTGAAGACATGCCATCACAATTCAAAGAGTTTCTGGAGTCCGGTTGTAGTTCCAAGCCATCATTTTGTTGTCCTCTTTGATTTATTTGAATTCTAAAGTTATTATTATTATTTTTTTGTTGATAATTTCAATCAACGCAATTTTGATTTGGAATCTATTGCTGAGTAAATAAGCAAATCACCCCTACAATCCAGTCGTAGTTCCCTTTGACGCAGATGGGATATATTTTTTCTGACACTCGAATTGCAAGCAAAAATATATTTTGATATTTTTTAATTATAAAAAACTGTCGAATAGTAGGTAATTATATTTATTTTATTAGGTTATTATATTATTAGTAATTATATTTGTACTAATATTTAAAATACAAGAAAAAAAAAGTAATTGGAATTTTTTTCATTCATATTCAAAAAATTTTTAATGAGTGATTTTGAGAATTAAAGAAGTTTCAATGATTAATAACTGTTTTTCTTGGATCTAAAAAGCTGCAAATAAGTGCAAATTTGAAAAACTATTGTTTGGAAATGAGCCGTGCTTGGAATATTTTACCTTTAACGAAGAAAAAGATACCGGTGTTTCATGCTGCAATTCATAACCATAAACTATTAAAATGCCAACTATAATATTCATTTATTTTGACCTAAATTAATGCTAAATAATGAAAAAAGTCGGAAAAATATACTTAATAAGAATTCTGCATCAAAGGGCAAAGAGTTAAAAACATTGAATACTGCTAAGGATAATCAAAATTTTAACTTTCAATTAAGCATACAAATGAAAAACACAATTTTTTGAGCATAGAAAATTTTCAGTTTGAACTTAATAAATTAAATATGCTTCTTACAAATTTTTTTTGTCATTTTAAAGGTAATTTGTATACATGTCATTATTTACTTTTTTATAATATTTCGAACTCTTGTTGTACTATTTAAATTTAGTGCAATACGTAAGATAACATTTCTAAATTAAAGCATTATTAAGAAATAAGTTTCATATATAAACTTCCTTAATGCTTTTTTAAATCCTTCCTACTTAAAAAAACAAACTTCAAATTAAATATTCTTATTCAAGAAAAGAAACGATTTGTATTATCTTTTTAATAGTGCCATTATTCAGCGGTAGATTTGGTTGAGCGACGCTAAGGGCTTTCACGGTTCAATGCGGTTATGTAAACAAATTGTTGAAACCACAAGGGATTTCATTCACCTTGTTATGTAAACAAACACATGCAATAAGTTACATCACAATTAATACAGATACTTTTTTTATTTTTAAAATCCTTATTAATAATAAAGTTTTTGGTTTTTACAGACCGTGACGTTGTCTTTCATTTGTAATTGCTTTTGTTATGGATACGGATATAATTTAATTAATTGCAGAAATGTGATTTTGAAAACCAGCAGAATGTATGTAATCTCAAGAAATACGTAAGACGCCATGACCTTAAATATTTTTTTAACTTTAACTTTTCCCCTTAGGCTGTTTAGTTTATTTGCTTTCTGTTAATTAACAGCTTCTTTTTTTAAATTTGAGCCGACAATTTAAAAGCTTTTTAAAAGAAGATAACACTTTAGAAAAGAGCGAAATTTTTGGTTTAAAAGCATGTTAATTTCACCTGTGTGTATAGAAGCATAGAACTTAATTTTTTTTCGCCCAGGTTTTAAAGGTAAAATCTGTTCTTGCTTTTTTTTTCAAAAACTGATGTTTTTAGTTTTTAATTTTTTTAAAATTTTTCTATAACAGTCCTCGATATTCTGATTCAAATCAAATATGTATATATTTTGAGCAAATGGGATTATATTGTAAAAGGTGATTAATATAAAACATGAGGTTGGGTTTCGAAACACTTAGCTCTTAACTGTACCTTTATTGGATGTTTGCTATGTTTTACTGAAAAAGTAATTTAAACGAACTTAGTTAAATGGCTGGGTAAAAAAGTTCTGAAATTTCATTTAACCAAAAATATAAAAACATAACCCCTTTTTTCAAATTACAAAGTAATGCAGCAATTTGTAGTAAAAACATAATTACATATTTAATTTTGTACATATAATTGCATATATATA
>NC_092214.1:72190651-72219592 GCF_043381705.1 Parasteatoda tepidariorum | reverse complement strand
TATATATATATATATACATATATATATATACATATTGAAACATAATTATTTTTGGGATCAAATACGGGAGCTACTCTTACAACCATAATATCATAATTTTTACGAAAATTTGTATTCCTCGATGAAGCGGTATTTCATCGAAACTACGTCGAGAAAGAAATGTTCATCCAGGTAAAGTAGGGTTTCTTTTAATGCCGAATTATGCTGGTCAGTTAATATAATAGAGAAATTTCGCAGCATCCCACACGTTCGTGAATGGAGGTTCTACTCAAGCTCTGTAAAAAACCAAGATTGTTCTGCCGCGAACGTGCTGTGCAAAACATGCGTACGCGAACATAATGCTAAGTGAAAATGTAAAATGTCTTGCATATTTTCGATAATACAACTGCGAGGGGCGATGAAAGCAATGTAATAAAAACCAAGACTGTTCTGTTGTAAATACGCTGAACAAAACATTCATAGGTAGGTTCTTTATTTATGTCGCACTAGAGCTGCATAATGGTCTATTGGCAAGGGTATGGGAAATATCCCTGAGGATGATCCGAAGACATGCCATCGTAATTTTGCAGGGAGAGGGGTGGTGTCTCCCCTGCTTTGGTAGACAGACTACCTACTCGCAAAGTCGAGCACTTTGCGGTAGAACAGCTTAACGATACCGCGCACCCTCGGTCCAAACGCAGACTAATCCAAGTGGTAATCCACCCGCACACTGTCTGCAACCAGTAGTGCTTGATTTCGGTATTCTGTTGGGAACCGTGTCTTAACGATCAGTCCACTACTTAAAAGTTTAAGGTAGAATTTTGTTTTACAGAAGTTATATCTAAGTCAGATAAATTGTCCCATTAAGAGAAACAAAACTATTGAGTCAAACATAACTCGTGTGGTAATGACAGACAATAATTTAAGGCAAAAAATAATGATCACAAATATAAGCAACTTATTGTAGTTTTAAGACCCGGAAAGAAATTATTATCTTAACGAGATATGAATCATTCTAACGATCGCCTGACCTTCATTCACAGTTCAAGGTGGATATTGGGTCGTCGCCCCAAGACTTAAAAGGTCTTTAAAACATCAAATAACATAACAACAGATAATGAGTTTTTAAGCTAATTTCTTTAGATTGCTAAATTAGTAATTTATAGCGTACACGTTCTTTTTAAATCGTACTTATATGTAAAAAGAATATTTTTTATCTTATTCTACGCTTATATAATTTGCTTGTAATAGACTTTTCTGATATAACGGAATAGATAGTCAATAGATTTTCAAAAGTAAATGATAAGTTCGCCTCGAACAACTTTTTTAAGGTCTCGTTACCTTTAAAGGGCAAAAAGTGTTTTTTCTAGCAAAATTTTTGATTTTTTTTAAAATATGTCTTAAGACCTGTTTTTTCCGTGTAATTTGACATCAAGTATAAGATAGTACTTAAAAAACTTTCAAAGTTACAACAAAAATAATGAATTAAACTCACTGAAAACAAAAAAAAATAACTCGTCTATTTTATAAATTGGAATCGTCTGCAATCTCAAGTATTTTGCTTAAAGTTATTTATTCAAAGTTTTGTCTTTGAATCTGTAAATTCTAATAAACATATTATGTTAAAACTTAATTATTTTGAGAATAGCGTGTTATTTAAATTCATTCAAACACTAGAAGATTGGCAAATATTTTAGATTTTTTTTCGAGAGAAGGGGTCAAAATAAAGTTTTTCTTTTATAAAACAAAAATTAAGTTTCTTTTATTTAAAAAGTACTTTAAATTTTTAAATTTCTTTAAGCTAGTATGGTTTTAAAAACAGTGAATTTGTCAGACTATTAAAAGTTAATTCTAGTCATTAACATAATTTTCAGGACTTATATCGTCGTAGTATCAACATTTTTCTCCAAAATTTTGAACTAAATAAAATTAAATTATAAAAGTTCTTTGCACTGTTTGCAGGATTTAAATAATGCCTGTGTTTATGTTAAACTCCCGTAAAAAAATTCAGAATCCTAAGTAAAATTTTACATAAATTATAAAAGGTCAAAAGAAAAAAGTTTTACATACATGTTTTTTCGGGGAAATCAAAACCACTTAGACTCCTTTAAATATCAAAAGTGTCAACATTTCTAAAATAATTATCTCGTATACCTATTTTCATTGCGAATAGCTTGATTCTTAATTTATAAATATTTCTTATTCTCTTTTATTAACCCTTAGGACCGCAAATGAATATTTTTCCAGGAAGATGAATAAAAAAAAAGAAAGAACGAAGTACTTTAAAAATTTGTAGAATGCCTGGTGAAATTTGGAGGTTTTTCCAATAACCAGCCATTAAACATTTCTCCGTTTCCTTCTACAATTGATCAGGTTTTTCTTCGATTGTCATTCGTTAGATTTTTATATTGTTTTTGTCCTCGCCTGAATAATAATTTGCAACCACTAATGTAAAATTCATTTTACATTGATGTTTGAAAAAGGATTCTAAAATTGTATAGTTATAATTAGATAGAATTATGCTTATTAAAATCTTTTGAGGTGCAATTAAACAGCTTGTACAACCAAGTAATTGTAAATTTTCTTTATCTAAAATTTCAGAAATTAAGTATGAAAGTCGTTAAAGTGTAAAATAATTCTTCAAATCATAGTTTAAAACATACTTAATAACATGCTAATATTAATAAACAATAAAAATAATAAACATACAAAATTAACGTGTAAAAATTAATTATATTAACTTAAAAAATGTTGTTAGAATACTAATAATTAACCTAATATAATTTAGTCTAATTTAACTTAATATAATTAACAATTCTGTTATTATTGGCTTATTGGTTATATACATATTTTAGATTTATTTTATCTGCATAAAACTACAGGAAATGCTATTTTCATTAAAAAGTTAGAGTAACATGGCGTATTAATAAAATAAAAATACGTAACCAATTTTCCAGCACTAGTTAACGTACCCGCGAACCTAAATTAACAATTTAAATATCAGTTTAGTTGCATTATATTTTCCCAATTTTGACACGGTTCATTATCTTCTCGAAGTGTGACCATTTTTAAAATTATTTTCAGGAAAAACAATTTTCAATATAAGCGTGTTTTGTAACATCTTATTTAAAGCTAAAAAAAAATAAAAAATGCGTGAAATAAATTTATAACATTCAAGAAATATTAAATGTTTCTAACGCTGTTAATAAAGAGTGGTGTATCCCTACCTTTTTTAATACATTAATGAATTTTTTTACATACATATACACCAATACAAGTAGTTTCTTTATTTTATGTCTATATTCTTATTTAGGTTCCTTATTCTTATATATTTCAATTTATTACCGTTGTTGAACAGCCGACTCAATTTAGAGTTTACGACTACTAATGTTCAACTCCGTAGCCTTGTAATTTAGAACCAATTCCACATGACAAGGGAATTCCTGGATCAAGCATTGGGAGAAATTTGCCTTCATTGCGGACTTTTTAATGGAACTAATCAGTATTTGCGTTACATGGAGAGGAAAACCACGTAAATCTTCCACTGTTATTTTGACGGCGAGAGGACCCATTATCCCATGATCCGTCTATCACTGAGGGTATTTTACGTCGTCACTGTTATTGGTGCAAGCCGGGTGAGGAATTCGTATCAATCAGCCATCGCTGGGATTCGAACCCGGTTCACCTCATTGGGAGGCAAATGCTCTATCCCCTGAGCCACCACGGCTCTTTATTCTTATATAAGTGTTCCATTAAGACCACCCCTAATATATATATATTTAAAATTCTGTTCAAAAACGAAAAGAAAAATGTATACATATTGTATGTGACCAATTATTATTAACAGTAAGTTGAAAGACAATTATTTGAAACACCTTCATGTTTCACCTTCCGATTAAATCTGTTTTGATACTTATTATATGTATCTTCCTGTACTGTGTACTGCGATTTGCCATATTTGGATAGTTTTTTTTCCTCGGTTAAATATTAAGTTACGACTCCCAATGTGAATAAGTTTTTTTTTGTTTCCATTTTTAATGAAATTCTTAAAACCTGTATTAAGGATGGTCTTTCGGCAACACCATATATTTTAAAGTTATCATTAAGAACTGAAGAAATAATGACTAACTGTACGAAGATTTTGTGCTAACTCACATTGGCGAAAATTGTATGTTTAGAATTATTGTCAAAAATGTGCTCAAAAAAGAATTCTCGTTTAGAGGTCTAAAATTGATATTTAAGAGAGGGAAATCACTACTGAAAGCACATCACTAATCAGGAAAGTGGGACTAAAAGCATCAAAACATGTTTTACTAAAGGGCAGAGACTATCATTACAAACATTTTCAAATTTTATCAGACAATAAAGCTGGTTCTGATATTTTCAATTCAGCCTTCTTCAATAGTGGTTTGATAGTTTCGATCGTGGTTTTGCTTTTTCCTCCCTTATATGAATTTGCAACCCCAAATGTTTGTAATTTTTTATTACGTTCGGAATAAAAAATTAAGCCCATTTGGGACTTTTAGAACATATATTAAGCCATTTTAAAATATATATTAAGCACATTAGTGGTTATAGAACACCCTATATACGAAATTGATTTGCAATAACAGTTTAAGCTTTAGATTTAAAGGAAGATACTAGTGTGATATTTTTGAAACTAAACATCTTTGTTCTTTATTTTTATACATAATGCAAAAGTAAGCACATAGGGGATAATTGTAAATATAAGCCTAAAATCTGAAAAAGAAGAAAAATAAGCGCTGTTCGTAGTGATGCGAGTATGGATGATATAATCATTCGCAAACCTTCATTTACAATTTTCCTAAAGTGCGTTTTTTGAACTCGCAAGCTCAACAGTTTCAATAATTAATAATAACAATAATCTGATTTACTTGCAAATATCACGGCATACTTACTTACATCTAATGAATTTTCCGTCATTCGTATAGGATTTTTTTATTTATATTTTGATTTTAAATCTGCATTAGCATCTCATTTAAGGAACTTTTAAAGAAAATAATCTTACATGCATTTTTTCTTACATCTTACATGTATCTTTTTTAAAGAAAATAATCTTACATCATATTTTTATTTATTTTGCAAGCTTTTTAAATTCAATAAAAGAACAGTCCTTTAACGGGCTTTTTAAAAGTTTGTCATAACATACTTGAGGGGATGATGAAAAAATTAATAACTAAACCTCCTTTTTTACTAGAAAATATTTTTTTTTGAAAAAGATTTTGGTTTTGATAAATATTTAAGCTAAGTTGAATTAACTATTATTATTATTTTTTTAAATTTATCTTTTACCTTCTCGAATCTCTTTTCTCATGTAATAACAAATTAGTAGAAAAGAAAGATTTTATGCAGAAAACAACTTGAATTACTTAAACAATGTACGAGTCGTGTTCAGGAAAATCCTAAAAATTTTGAATGTAGCATAATATTTTTAAATGCAGTAGACATTAAATTTACGCCCATTATAAATTTAAAGTAAATGAAGAATACGGGAAAATAGCGGTTTACGTCAATAAAACCTGATTCCTCAGAAAAAATGATTTTGAGTGCGGAAAGAAAGAGTTTTTCCATAATACGCCCCATCTTTACTGTGTAATAACTCTCGAGGAGAACAATTTTTTTTGTTATTCATTTGCCTAAACTTAGTAATCCTAAAAATTTATCGTCATCTGTTCGTCTTTGTTCTGTGAAAAAGGATCATAAACCGTTTATTCCAGCTTGGTCTTCTAATATAATATTTAAATCCACTTAGGGTTAACTATCTAATATTTTGCATTAAGTATTAGACTATTAACAAGCTCAAACAATCATTACCCTTTAACTTTTATCAAATTTCGCAACAACATATTAGATTTTAAGACAGTAAAATAACTGTAAATCGCAACATAAAGTGTATCTCGAAATACTTGAAATACTTATATTCCTGCAGTGCCTTAAAATATTCATTCTTATAAAATTTAATGAGATATACAACATTTCATTGACAAATGAAATTAAAAAAAGGGTATTATTTTTTTTGAAATTTTTTTATATAAAATATTTTCTATATATAGTTGAAAATTTAGAATTAAAGTCTAAGTTACAACTCAAGATAGATACAATTTTCAAGATACTATTTTTCAATCACGATCTTAAAGAAAATCTTCATATTAAAGTATTTAAAATTAATCGAATAAATTATAAATTAATTTTAAAATATTATCATGCTATTAAATTGACAAAAATTGCTGATCAAATCTAAATTAAATTAATTAATCAGATAAATATTTTACTTTAAAACAAAACATTTACTGAATAAAATTTAAAGATACCCTTCATGACTTTGAACCCACAGCCAAAGAGGAAGGTAAGAGGAACTTACCTCTTCATTGTATAAACCATGGATGATTAGTTCAAAAAGCATTTCATAGATATTGTTATGGCGAGTTCTGGCCAGGAAACTAGTTTGTCGACTGGTTACTTTTTCAAATCACCGAGAACTTGGTCAAGTTCAGACTTATTAGAGGAGAAAAACTACCTTTGGTAACTTCAATAGCTACTTTTTCTTTTTTTTTCCTCAAAGATTTCATTGTCGAAATATTGCGATATACTCTTTAAATGACTGGCAGGGTAATTATGCGATTGATGGAAATAAAAATAGCGAAGAATAAATGTCCATGTCATGTCGCTGATTTACGTCGTTGAAAAAGAAAAAATACTCTATGTGTTCTTTTAATGCTATTCAAAAAATGATGATCTTATGATTTGCCCAAATATTCTTTGAGGTATTTTACCTCTTGATATTATTGAAATAATATGAACACTCTGCATTTTCTTTAACATGTGTGTTAAAACTATGTATTCAAACTCCTCACAGCTTGCAATCACATGGTATAAAAATCATTCGTTTCTTTAATAACAATTTCAAAAAAAAATGTTTTCTGAACGTCATATGTTTTTTGAAAAAATAGTGGTTATTTTCTAAAATCACCTACATTGTTTTTTTTTTAATGAAATGGTTAAAAAAATAATTCAATAAAAATATTTTTAATTTTAATTCAATAAAATAAATACGCTAATATTATATTTTGTATATAAATAAAATAATACGTTATAGTTTGCTTTAAATGAACAGATACTTTACATTTCAACAGATTTTAGTGTATTGTTGTCATCGTTTTTGATGTTGAGGTAAACTAAATACATTAAATAGATAACTTTAGTTTTCATGCACATAATTATATAAAATTGACAAAATAACAATTCGAAAGTATTAGTGCGGATATTACTAAAAATGTGCTTGTTTTTTAAACGAAATTTTTTCGCAATGAAGACATTGAATTGATTCTAATACTCATGAAAAATACTTATATTATACTTATTATTTTTAAAGAATAATATGCAAAATGTGAACATAATCAACAGAATACCTTCTGATATATAAAGTTTAAAAATAGTCATATTTTTAATTTGCAGGCCTAAAAAAACAGGTTGAATTTTATTAAAATATTGAGCTGCGATTTTCACCGCCTTGGCGACAGATTGACATTTATTAATTACTCACTGGAAGCATATCTTTCAGCAATAAAAAAAATCTAAGTCATAAGGAAGAACGATATTAGAATGAAGTTTCGTAATTTTATTTTATTTTATAACCGTCGTTCAACAGCCGACCCAATTTTGGGTTTACGATTTGGGTGTTCAACTTCGTAGCCATCGTAGCCATGTATTTCTTAACCCCAGTCAGAAGATAAGGGAATCAAGTATTGAGAGAAATTTTGCCTTCGTGGAGGATTTTTTGAGGGAACAAACACGCATTTGCGTTACATGGAGAGGAAGACCACGAGCACCTCCCACGGTTAGCCTAACGGCAAAGGAACTCTAACCCACGATCCGTCTACCAATGAGGAAATTTCACGTCAGCACTGTGGTCGGTGTAAACCGGATGCTGTTTCGTATCGACCAGCCATCGCTGGGATTCGAACCTCGTTCAGGCGAACGCTCTATCGCCTGAGCCATCGCGGCTCAAGTTTCGTAATTTAAATTATCATCGTACATTATCTTCATGCGTAAACATCTGACCCATCAATCGAAAATTATTGAGAAAGAAATGTGTTTTATTTTGCGCACTATGGCATACATTGTTCAAATTGAAAAACTGAACATCTTAATAACTTTTGATCTAGTGATAGGATTGTTCCATACTAAGAAGCAATCTGAATGGTTCGCTGGACTAAATTTTAATGTTTTAATTACTTTGTGTAACAACATTTTAATTTATGAAATCAGACACAAAAGAGCACACTCTCTAAATAATTACACCTTTTCTTTATTTAATGGCGTTGGATTCTTGACCCTCAAAAGATGGAAAGGAATTTGCAGCAATCTAGAAAATGTTTTACAATCATTTCGTAAAGAGAACGGTTGAAATTCGGGTGCTTTAATGTTAACTTGTAAAAAAAAATTTTAAATTCTGAATAGTTTTTAAAAAGTTGTATTTTAAAATTTTCTATTCTCGAGAACTTTTTTGATAGATTTCGTTTAAATTTGGATTTTGTTCACATTTGGATTTAGATTACATTGTTAGAAATGATATAAAATATCTTGTAATTCAAGGAATATTTGACAATTATTGAAATAAATAATAAGTGAGCATGAACGTTCATTTGTTTCGCAGAATTATAATTGAAAAAGTGGTTTAATAATTGTGTGCAAAAATTATTTGATTATATTAATATACATATATGACTCTGGCGGTATGACGAAATACGTAAAAAAGTGTAAACATTAAGGAATCGAAAATTTTCGGTAGCTTAAACTATCTGGACCACATTTTCCTGATTGCTGATTTTTAAAATAATTCGATGGTTAAAAATTAGAATCTCTCAAAAAATTGTATATTTATACACAGAAATTTCGATTTTATGTTTAACTTTGAAACTTAAAATATAGTTTGCGCAAATATTTAAGCACGTTTAAAATTAGTTCCCTGAATGATAAAGATTGCATGTTAACACAAATAGATAAAAAAATATAGCGATGTTACGTCTTGCATTTTGCCCACTGTACAGACAAAAAAAGAGGAAAACAAAATAATATGGACCTCCCCTGAATAACTTTTGATCTAATAATTGGATTTTCACTTTCTAGTACTCAATGGTTTGAGGGGGTGACCTTAAATATGCAAATTAATTAGCGCATGCTGTATTTTAAGTTACGAAATCAGACAAAAAAACTTAGTTTTCCTGAATAAACATGTATTTTTTCCCAGATGGATATGTGACCCTCAAAATATAGGGGATAGTCCGAATCTGGGAAATGAAGTCAGATGAGCGGGCCAAACTGTGGTCATTTTTCTATTTGTGTATTTCGCGGTATCTCGAGAACTTTTTCACGCAATTTCAAACATTTTTGTCTAAAGATATTTAAAAAATAACTTATAGTAAATATTTATTATTTTTTATTATTTTATTTAATTATAGTAAAAAAAGTTTGATTTATAAGGTATACAAGTTCTTACATCATTTTAAAGAATTCCGGTCATTAGATCAAAAGTTATTCCGGTGTTATTTTGCCAACTGTTCACCATCTAAATTTATTTAAAGCTGCTTTTTATCAAGGAGATTTTATATTAATTTAACTATCTATTTAATTTCCCAAAAATATGATAAAATAAGTATGAACTTTTGTTCGCACTTAATTCTAAACGAATTATGCTGAAATCATATTTTCATGAGTTTTAAAGACCGTATTTTCAATTAATTAAACACAAATGTAGATTTCAATAGATTCAAGGATTTCTAACATTCGTCGCACACTAAATACGCTTGTCACCTTTCCACTTTTATCGCTTTTTACATGCACGTGTTCTTGTACTTGTTTACGCGTGATTTGAACCACCTGAAAATAAATTTAATCTTCTCATGCTAACATTTCACTAACTCTTCCGAATTTTTAATGTAAATATTTTTTTCAAATTTATAATGGGGATAAAAAGTATACTTTTAATCTTTTGCTTTGATTCTTAGTTTATAAAATTTGACTTGAAGTGGTTTTTATCTCCATAAATACTTTCAACAAAATTTAATTGATTTTTTCACACAAAATTGCGCCAATACAATTTTGCGATCAAAAATTTTTAAAAGATAGCTAACAGTTATAAGTTTTTAGATTTTTGATAAGTATCTTTATTTTTATGCACTTAACGTAAAAAGAAATTTTTAACTTCATCAAATCGTTTTTCATCAATTTAAGCTGCAATAAGATCAGATACTAAAAAAATTCCAAAAACTGTGAAAATGTTGTTTTTAATTGCTTACTCAAAACTATAAATAGCTTCATTTTATTTCTTTAAAAATTTAAGAAAAAACTAAGTCTAAAAATTATCAAGCTCTATTTCTCCTCATCTATTAAAGCGACCCTCTTTTTCCCCACCTTTTTTGAAAGGTATTGTGCTCTCTAATTTTAATACCAATTCTTCCACTTTTGTGATGAAGAAGCATGATTTCCAGTAGTTTTATGAAAGAGTGATTATAGAAAATACTTGAACATTGCTTTTGTAATAAAATTGATAGTTCATAGATATAGTAAACAATAATTGCTTTTTTTTAAGGAATATTGGTCATAAGAAATTTTTAAAAAAAAGTAAGTATCAGACGCAGAGATGCATTCAAACATAATGGCATTTTATTAAAATTAGTAACGGTCATACTGAGGGACAAAACCCACCTGTCCTAGCGCCAAGAATTTTAAATAAACAGTAACTGAATTGTTCCTAGCAGACACTTAGGAACATAGGAACATATTCATAGTTGACGATTTATAGATAGATAAAATAGCCAAATACAAAGTCAACCCAGTGTTATTAATATTAAATACTAGGCTACTGTTTAATCACTAAAAAAATATCGTGGGAATTGATATACCCTTGTAACTGAAATGTTCTTAGGGTTACAGAAATAAAGTAGCTAAATGAATAAAAAGTTAAAATGAATAAAAAGCTAAAAAAGTCGATTTTGATATTCAATTTAGTCACAAAAGTGAATTAATGAGTATTGTATTGAATTAAAAAGTTAGCCGGTTAGGAAATGAATAAAATATTTATATTTGATTTCTATAAAATGTAATAGGAATTAAATAATCAGTTCAATTTAATTAAAATTTGATTATGGAGATGATTAAAAATTTTAATTTTTTGAAATTAAAGAAATTTTAAAAGCTAGAAAAATGTAATGTCTGTAATGACATCGCACTAATACTGCATCATCAAAAGTTTGTCATATGTACAAAGAAATATCCAGAAAACACGAATTAGAAATTCCACTTAGAATCCGAGAAGGCGAGGGTACAGGACTCTTAAGGACAGATTGTTTGAAATTGCAGCAACAGATCATAAGGTTAATAAATATCATCTATTTAACACGCATGCTCTTTGGCAATCCTTTGGCGGAGGGGGGGGGGAGTCTATCGTAAAGACTAGAAAGATTCGTCAAGGTCAAATTTACGTTCTACCACTTTCTAAATAAAAATATAGCTGAAATCAGAAGAGGGGAGAAAAAAAAAGAAGAAAAAAACAAGGGCGACCAGTTTATAAAAAAGTCGATTTCTTGAAAAAGACATACTAGGTGCATCCAGGTAATGTTGCCTGCAAGCAATGTATGTAATTTATGAACCTTGCTCAAGCTTTGAAAGGTTTTCTTCTTTTTCTATCAAGGTCTGTGAGGAAAACTATAGCTATTATCTGGAACGAAAACAATTCTTCAAATTTGTAATTACAAATTTTAAATTAAATTCTAATGTCGGAATAGATTCTGTAAGTTTTATTCCATTAATTAATTTTGTCGCTTTAATAATTATGATGTATTCAAAGCGTGAATGATATACGGTAATAAAATGATAAAAATAACTAATGCTAAATCATTTTGAAAAATATTAAATACGTAAATAAAGTAACATGGAAACTTAAGCATGCTACTTAATTAATGCCGGCGATTTTAAATTATGAAATGATACACACACAGAAAAAAAAAACATTTTTTGAAAAGTGAATAAGCATATAATTTTAACATATTCGTATTTTCAACCACAAAATAAGAGGGAAGCCGCAATCTCTAAAATATGGTAGCATGAGTCTAGCCAAGAGAGTCAAAAGTAAGCCTTATTTACATAAAACTTTTGTATATTTTACCGTATCTCGGCAATTGTTTAAATGAACTAAAACCTTTCTACGCACAATTGGAATACTCATATATCAAAGGATATTTCCAAGAAAAAAATTCCTTTTCTTGTAATTATTTTTTATTATTAATTCAATTAATGATCGAAAACATTTTTAATTGTAAAATTTACTAATTATTACATCATTTTAAATAATGAAAACCTAACAATGATTTAAATTGTTTTTCAGCAATGCAGTTGACTTCTTAATTTTTATTTCTACAGAACTATTTTAGAAAATTTAACTAAATTTACTAACTATTTTTTAACTGATAAGAAAAAAGCTATGATAAAATTCAGAATAAAAAGCAATGAAAGTTTGGCAATATATAAATATTTGAAATAATAATTTTAAAATGTAAATACATTAAATAAATAAAAAAACTTTTTTTCTCACTATTTGGTAGTGAACCATTTTAGGCAACTTACGAAAAAAGGTTAATTTGAATTTCTTTATTTTAAAATTTTTTAGCTATCAATAAGTACTTTTTTTAATTTTTGAAATTTTTAATTAATTAGGGTTTTTTATCCTATTACTATAACATCATAAAATAAAACACGTTAAATTTCTCTTTAAGGGACGAAAAAATTTTCATCGAAATTTCTTATCAAAATTTTAAATTTCTTTAACAAGGAAAATAATATGTTTTTAACGATTTTGTTATGAACAATTTAACTCCACGTATAAGTAAGTACTCAAGAAACTGCTTAAGTTTCAGCAAAAATACTTAACACTGTAATCGAAGGAAATTACAGCAAAAATGTCTACAAGTAAGGCAGTTTCAGCAAAAATGTCTTCAAGGAAAATTAAAGAGAAACAGCTTAAGTGCCTTACACTTGAAACAATGCCATAATTTCAAACTATATATATAATATTACAGTAAAGAATTATCTGGCCTTTAGAACAGACAAGTAGCTGAAATATTTTAAAAGTTATTAAACTTTTTTAAAAATCACCAATTTGGCGACATCTTTCACCCTAGATAAAAATTATCAAAATCACTGCAGTATTCTCAGTTTTTACAAATTTTTATGAGCCCAGGTAATATAGCATTGGAGTAAGTTTTTAAATATAAAAAAATTAGACCAAAAACGTTTTCCTTTTTCACAATCTATTCTCTATATTGACTTTTTGCTCCATTTTCAAAATAAGCGTACAGAGCGCTGACTTTAGATAGACCAAACTTGACCTAACAGTCATGAGTAACAGTTGCAAACTCAACAATAAAAATAGCATATTATACTCGAAAATCATCATTTCATATTGCGACGGAGCCTTCGAAAAAAGTTAAATCTCACCCGCTGAAAACAGAAAATAATGCTAAATTGGAATCATCTGCAAACTAAGTATTTTGTTTAAATTTATTATTCAAAATTTTGTTTTTAAATCTGTTTTTCTCAATTATAACTTTTTCACCTGGTGCCCAAGATTATTCGACTTCTAATAAACCTGTTAAATTAAAACTTGGTAAATGATTAGAGTAGAGCATGTTGTTTAAATTCATTATAGCACTTGAATATTGGTAAATATTTTAATATTTTTTTCTGGTAAAAATTTTTTTTTCTGAAAAATTCAAAAGATTTTTTTTTTTATTTAAAAAATACTTTTNCGATGGCCCATTGACTTGAAAAAATATTCTATACATATGAAATTGACAGTGGGTTGGGGTGCCCGCTGGGCGGGGATACCCGACTCTCCCCTATAACTTTTTCACCTAGTGCCCAAGATTATTCGACATCTAATAAACCTGTTGAATTAAAACTTGGTAAATGGTTAGAGTAGAGCATGTTGTTTAAATTCATTATAGCACTTGAATATTGGTAAATATTTTTATATTTTTTTCTGGTAAAAATTTTTTTTTTCTGAAAAGTTCAAAAGATTTTTTTTTATTTAAAAAATACTTTTTTTAAAATTATGGTTGTAAAAAGAGCATATTTGACTGCCTATTACAAATAGTTTGAAGTTATTAATATAATTTTTATGAATTTTAACGCGTTTTTTTTCTTCAAATTTAGCTCTAACGAAAATTAAATTATAAACGTTCTTTGCATTATTTCATAAAAGTGTTAGCATTCAACAATGTCTGTATTTTCGTAAATGCCTGTAAAAAATGAAGAATCCTAAGTTAAATTTTAGGAATTGTTGAGGAAAACAGCAGTATATGATGTTTCTCGGCTGTGAAATCAAAAACACCCAGTTCTCTTAAAAGCCACAAATTTCGATGCATTTTAACCAAGGTCGTCTCTTATCTTTATAAAACTATGTTTTTGAATATGTTCTGTATTTCCAGCATTTACTAAATTTTTAGTGTATCTTGTTTTGTGATGCGAATTTGTGGCATTCCTTTCATGCAGTTGGCAAAGGCGTCTCTCATTCCACTGGTGGAAAGCCGGGGTTGTGAGCTCGATCCTGGCAAGCGATTAAGCGCCCGACGTGTATATGCAGCAAGGTTCTCGTTAAATATATCGTGGCTACAAGCCCTCTCGTTTGTTTTGTTGTGGATGTTTAGAGAGGAGTTCTAGCTCAGGCGTTGTCCACGTCGTTTGACCGAGGTTAAAATTACGTGGTCACTGAAAAACGATGTTAGGTGCTTTGACATGGTTTGTTGTGTGTGCATGATGTAAAATAGTAATTTGCTATTGATAATGGAAAATACAAAACTTTCTTATCTAGCTTAACATAACTTTCTTGAAAAACATACCCTGTTACTTTACAATTTTTTAAACAAGAATTTTTATATTATCATTTACTTTTACAATAAATTACTCCTGCGCATGGGATATGGAGCCTCTGACGTGCTTCGTTTTATTTATATTTTAAATTTTATTTCAGTAGTTAGAGAAAATGGTGCCAGGTTTAGTTAGGTAAGTATTTAGACCCGCATGTGATTGATCTAAATTTAATAGGAATTTTATGAACTTTTGAACTGATAATTAAGTAAGGAAATTGTATATTGCTGATTTTAATTTTTTACCTTTTATATAAAGCTAAAATTCTTTTAATGATAATATTATTATTTAAATTACTTAGTTTAAAATTTGTAATATTTTTTTACTCCATATTTAAAAGTTCAACGGGGAATTTTTTTTATAGAAGATTGCATGATTATTGTTCGCTTTGTCTTTGCTGGGAATTACAAAATTCTTTTGTAGTTGCTTAATTGATTGATCAATTTTTGAAAAAATTGTTGAATCTTCAATTATTTGCCTCAACTTTCGTTGATGTTCGATGACAGGAGCAAGGTTCAATTGGATCCGTTACGTAACGAGCTATACCTGTTTGTTTGTGGTGCAAAGAACACACAAAATTCAATACCACTATTTTCTTAGATTTGAAACATTTTGGCTATAAGCTCTGTTAACAGTTATCTTGGCTTCGCTCTAAAATGAAAAACTGATTAGTAGTGTATTATTGGCATCGTAATGTGTAATTATAATAAATATAATATAATAAGCTTTAAAAAGAAATGAAAACCAAAATTAAAGTGTTTTTTTTTATTATATCGAGATAATAATTGTTACTTAGAGATCAATGTTGATGAAAATTATAAAATAAATTACGAATGAATAAAAAACGATGAAATGTTTTATGAATTTTATTTGTGGTTAAATAAACAAAAATTATGTTTCTTGTCATTTTCTCGTTAAAGTTATAGTTATGTAATATTCGTAAACTATTAGATGATATTTAAACCAAACGTTAATTCTAAAGCCCTCTGTATTTTTGAACTGTATGGCATTATAAAACTTAATCAAAAATTGATGTTTTAAGGAATAAAAAAGGAATAGAATTGACTTAAACCCATTTTCAGCCAAAGGTGCTCTAAACGTGGTCATTTTGAAAAATTGTATTAACACTGTGACATATATGTTTCACTTTTTTTATTTTTCTGGTATTGCCAAGGGTTCTGAAGACATCTGTAAAATATTAGTAATTCAATTGGAGAAAACGCAACAATAGTTTCTTAGCTTGAAACGGTTATTGTCCAATTCGAATTTTGTACAATTATTCCATATGGGATAGGTCATATGATTTTAGGGTGGATTAAAATTGAAATTTCTGTAAATAAAATAAGTCAACTTTCATAAAAAAAAAGCTAGTGTTTCATTGTCCATTGATTTAGCAAATAGTGCACATACACACCATTTTATGTTCATTCATTCAAAATAAAATATTACTTTTCATGAATGAAATATTTTTGTGACTTAAAGTATGTGATTTAAGCATATTTCAATAAAAATAATACCGCATTTAATAAGCTTTTTATGCTTGACTTAAAATGGGCAAATAACATTTGACATTGAGCTAAAACTTAAGGAAATTTAAATGCACTGTGAAATAATGATTTCCTATTCAACCATTCCTAATTAACAGTTTTCCTGATACTTATTTCATAAATAACTTAACGTAAAATTAATAATTTTATGACTGCGCCCTATAGTATTACAATGGGGAGCAAAAACTCCTTTATTTCAGAAAATAAATCTAGAAATCGTGAATTAAATTGCATTTTAAATCTTTTCACAACATTATACAGATAAATTGGCAGTAATTTTTCCCTTAAGCATGAATAACCATTTGAAGTAGTCTTTGCACAGATTCAACGAGAAACTTGAGAGTGTCGAAGTGTCGTACGAAGTGTCGTACCGAAATTTTCTTTTAATTCTTTAACCGTCTCATTTCCTGCTGTTTCAAGTTTTTTTCTTATTATTCCCCACAAACTCTCTGTGGGACTGAAATCTGGGGATGTAGCTGGCCACCTTAAAATATTTACTCCATTATCATCAAGTCATTTTGTGGTTTCTTTTGAAGAGTGTGGTATAGTATTATTATGCTGTAACAGAAAGTCGTTAAGGTTAAGTGTTTCTATAGTAGGTCCAGGTAAATGGAGCTCCTGGTAAATGCTTAAAAACTCCGTTAAGGTTCCAATTAAGGTTTCGAATTTCGAATTACTTTTTTCAAAGTTGTGTCACCTTTGTCATAACCGTTTTTCTTTCGGTTTGTCTCTTCTTTTTTCTGCCAGAACTTACAGAACAGTGGGCATAATTGTCTTTTTTTATTTAGGCATAAGCAAAATGTGTACAATGCCCAAAAAAAGAACACCCTGAATAACTTTTGATCTAATAATCGGATTTTCATGTACTAGGACTCAATCTTAATGGCTCAAAGGTGTCTCCTTTAATATGCTAATTAATTAGAGCCAGTTAATTAATTAAAGTTACGAAATCCGACACAAAAAGTTCTTACTTCGAATGAACATACCCGAAATACGGGATGTAGCCACAATGTTAAAGATATGGTTCCAATATTTTGGGCATAAAAGCATTCGAAAGTATGGACCCCTTAATGTTAATTTTACTTCTTACGTTTTTCACCATATCTCGGGAAGTTTTTAAGCGAATCGAGATATTTTCGCATGCAATTACAAAATTTGTTTATCCAAAATGACAAACTGAAATTACTTGGACGAAATTGTTGGAATGGTTCATGGGAAATCAAATTTTATATACACGACTTTTTTTTAAATTCGATAACTCAGGAATTATTCGACCGATTCCACTTAAATTTCGTATTTTGCCATTTAAAATTACTTTCTTTAAAATGATTTACAAATTTATACACTTTACAGTTCAAAATTGTTCTACGACTTTAACTTACTATTTATTGAAGTTATGCAAATTCAATATAAACTAGGAAATTTTGAACCAGAAGGCAGTTTCAGTTCAAGAAAATACAAAATAATCAGACAATTAATTTTAATTTTACAATGTCAAACTAACGACGGTGTGTTGAATAAATTTAAAATTGATTATCAAAAAATTATAAAATATGAAGATAGATAAACTAAAAAAAACTTTAAGCATCATCTTAAAGTTGTGTTGATGGAAAAACTTAACATGTTTAAATGCTTGAAACTGTACCTACTGTATAAAATATTAAAACAATTTATCACATATTTTCTGGAATTAATATTTTTTTCTCACACTTCAATATTCAATTGAAAGTAAGTAAAAAATCATTCAACTTGGTTATAATAATTATTTTTCTTCCAAATTAATTTATAACGGACAAATATAATTGCAATTATAGACACTTAAATTTTTTATATGAGATAGTAAAAAAAATAAAGATTAAAAGTAGAATACTAATTTCATCATGATGTGAACTCTCAAATTCTGATTCAAAACTTACAACAGCTTTTCCCAGTTAGTCTTATTTATTCATTCGTTATTCTATAATTCTGTTTCGATCCTTTTTTTTCTGTTCGAATTAGTTTCAGTGTTACTTTATTTTTTTAACGATCCTATAAATAATATACAGGTCAAGGATTGATTCCGTAGGAAGAAGCGTTTGAAGGTTTTAAAAGTGAACTCGGGACGACCTTGGAAGTACGTTAACCAGTAAATTTCTTAAAGCAAATTATTTTTAATGTTAATAATTTGTCTATTTTTTTAGCAATACGATTTTAATTTTTTTTTCTTTTTTTGAATAACCGTTAATTTTTTAGCATTAGCATCACTTTTCAATAAATGAGAAGCAATACTCTGATTTCAAATCTGTCCTTTGAAACTCTCTGAAAAGAAGAGTGAGAAATTAATATTCCCCACAATTTCTTTAAAATAAGTCAAGCTTTTAGAATCATGATACATGTATTTTTATGTAAGTTTTTAAGTAAAAACCAGTCCTTTTTTTTCTTTAAATGGATTATTTTTATGTCACGTGAAACAATAATTCATTTAAGTTTACAGTAATAATTAAATCTGTTACAAAATGTTTAATTCAGTAATGTTCAAGTACAACTATTCCGTGAAGGAAAAAAGAATAATATAGATTGACTTTAAGTTGACAGTCTGATTTTAATCTGTTAAGTTGAAAATTTTAGAGATCAGGAACAAAAAGCTCTGAAAAAGTCTCCCCGTTTTGCTATAAGTATATATTTCGTCATTTGTAATCACATAATCTAAAATGATGTAAAAATTTCTATACCTTGCAATTAAATATTTTTTCGTCACTTATTATATAAGAACTAAAAATAATTTTGAAAAAAACTATTTTTAGACATTTTTTAGATAAACGAATTTTGTATTTGTGTGTAATTTTTCTCCAATGCGCTTTAAAAGTTTCAAAACACGCAGAAAGTGAAATTTAACATTAAAAGGGATCGAAATTATTGGGACCAATTTTCCAAGTAATTCTGCTGATCCACATAACTTTAATGAAGAAACATCCAAATCTGTTTAAGAAAAGGTTCCTTTTTTCAGGTAAAGTACGTTTTCGAGTCTGATTCTGTAACTTAATTAACAGTTAACACTAATCATGAAGCATATTTGAGGTCCTTTTTTGAACCATTAAAATTAGTACTTAACTTGTGAAAATCAAATCATTCAAACGAATGTTATTTAAAAGGATTTTTTTTTGTACGTACGCATGCATAAATTATATTACACATCCATAAATTTTATAATATCAGCGAAATATATTGTTTAGCTCTTCTAATTTAATGATCGCAAAATATTTGGTTACCAGACAACGGAAAATGTGCTTCCCGGAATCCAGCCATAATACGAACATTATCCGTAGTAGATCGTAAAAGTATAAAAATACTGTATAATGAAATGGTATAGAACGATTTTTGTTTTTTGTCTTTGTATATTACGTATAATTTACAAACCTCCTCTAACTGATTCGGGTGATCCAAAGTATGGCAACACTTCTATACTAACACATTTTTTTCTTATTTCTCAAGAAATACTTAACAAATAAATTTATAACTTCAGAAGTGTTTAGATCATACGATTTCTCATACATAACAATGAAATTTAATGCGTTTAGAGGTTTGAGGGATCAATAATATATTACGATCAGAAAAGAGTATTTTTAAACATCCTGTTATGAAAAATATATCAATAAGCTTAGTAATTTGTTACAATTATTTCGGTAATTACAGGTAAAAATTGCATAAAATTTCTTAAACCTAGCTTAATTGCTTATAGAGCTATGGAAATTTTTATCAAAAATTAGATTTAAGTTTTTTGCTATAACTTTAAAAATATTCGATAAAATTAAACAAAATGTTTGGAACAATTTAAAATTAATTACAAAACTATTGTTTAAAATTTCTAGAAAAATTTGTTTAAAATTGTGGAAAATATGAGTAATTAAATAAGTTTTTTTATACTTTGTATGAGCGGAAAAAATTAAATATTTTTTTTTAAAAATTTGGTAGTGAATTGTATTTGGCAACTAATGAAAAAATATCTGATGTGAGTATCTTTGAAATATAAAACGTTTTAAGCAATTTTTTTAGTACATTTTAAAAGAAAGTTCAAAATGATAAGGGTTTTTCCGCAAATATTATTTTGTATTATAAGACAAATTTTAATGGCAAATGATAATACCTTACAATAAACGTTTATAACCCAAAAAGTAATTGTATAAGGAAAGAAAGCAAGCAAAAGAAAAGATACTTTTATGAGGGATAATCCCCCACAATGACGGTGAAATTTTAATAAATTTTGTTCAGTATCATAAAATGAAATTTGCATAATATAGTAAATTAGCATCTTATCGTTTTGAATAAAAACCCTTATCATTTGTGTTTTCTTTTAAAAATTATAAAAACAACTTTGAAAATTGCTTGAAACTTTTTAAATTTTCAAAATATTCAAAACGAACTTGTTTCATTAGTTACCCAATGCAATTCACTACAAAATAATGAAAAAAAGCTTTTTTTTCACTCACGTGCGGTGTAAAGGAACTACTTTAATTGGTCATATCATGCGTAGTTTTTAACAAATTTTTCTCAAATTTTAAAACAATAATTTTGTAATTAATTTTAAATTGCTCTAAGCAAATTATTTTATTTTATTGAAAATTAATAAAGTTTCAGCCAAAAAAATTAAGACAAAAAGGATCTGTTTTTTAATAAAAATGTCCAGATATCCATAAACATTTAAGATAAGTTTTTGAAGTTTCATTCAATTATTGCATGTAATAACCAAAATAATTGTTACGAGTTACAAACTTATTGCAAAATTTTTGGCATACAGCATAGAGTGTTCAAAAACACTATTTTCCGTTTGTAATTTATTGTCGGTCCGTCAAACCTCTAAAAGCTTTGAAATTCATCGATATGCATAAGAAATCGCATAATCTAATTACTTGTAAAGTTATAAAATTATTCTCTGAGTATTTCTTGAAAAATATGAAAAAATGACTTAGTACAGAAGTGTTTCCATATTTTTGTCCACCCCAAGTAAGGTTTGCGTTTTCCGCTCTGTCCATTTATTTTGGCCAGGATCTTTTAGGTCATTCTGTGTATTTTTGTTTTCGGTAACAAGAAATATTGGAGGTAGGAAGTAAAAATTAAAAGAAATATTCGGTGATAAAATAGAAAAAGGAGGATATTATAATTGGAATAATATTGCTTTACTAACTGCTTTTATAAAACTAAAAAGAAATTTTCAAACATTTCTTTATAATCCTACCACATTTTTCATTCATTCAAATTACGTTTCTTTGCTTTCTCATATTTTTAAAAAAACTTTTTAAAAACAATAATAAAGTGATTTCATTTTGAATTGTTACTTTCCGTTCCTTTTCATTAGCTGTATTTAATTATCATTTTTCTATTTTTATAAGCCAGAAAATTAAGACAGGCAAAAACAACATTAATCAGCAAATCTAAATTTTTTTTAAATTTATTTTTCTGGATTCTTTTAAGTATACAAACGAAGAATATAAGTGCCACACACAATATGGAACTCTTAAAATTTAGGCAAAAAATCTTAAGTTCCATTACACCCTTTTCTGGTCAAAGAAATAAGTAAGAAAATAGAACAAAATAAGCACAATGATTACAAGAAAAGCAGCCATCTACAATTCATCTGGGTATTTTGATTTTTCTTTATAGTTCTCTCTTTACAGTTTCTTGTCTTTACAGTTTCTTCTCTCAGTGTTTTGAGAACTCGCTTATGCATATTTAGCATAGTTGTTCTTCCTTCAGGCCAAGAATGGAATCCTTGAAATCTATATTGGTAAGGTTAAGAAAGACCACAAAAAGAAAATAAATAAATAAAGCTTAAAACAAAAGAGGATCTACGAAGAGCAGATAATTAGGCTTAGCTCCAAAAAAAAGAGTTGATCTCATCTAAATATTGTGGCCTGCTCGGTATGAAATCACACTTCACTCCAATAAAAACACTCTCGTGGACTACAGTCCATGTATACATACAGACCAGATATATAAAACGCTCCTTTCATTAGCGCTCTTCTTGTGCTGTTCACCAACAAACACATGCAGGGATATCTCACAGCGCACTTCAAAGAACACATTTTCAAGGCTCGTATAGATGGCGCTTTAACAGATGTAAACAATTTGAATTGTAGGCCTTTTTGACTTAACTTATTGTTATGTTTCTTTTTCTTAAAAATATTAGCTTCCATCTCATCTTTAGTAGTTAAACGTAACTTTCCACTTAAAACTTGTGTTATCCTATGTACCTGAGCTTCTGTAACTGGAAGACCAGCTCCAACAGTTTGGATTAAACCTATAATTGCAAGAGTGCATCACTTCTGGTGGAAATACATATTTATATATGTGCACTTCATTGTTGTTTACTGTGATGAGATTTTTTCCAGGAAAGGTAAATTTAATTTTATAACCTGTTGCAAAGACCACAGTATCACATTCGATGATATTATTTTCCGTTTCAAACATGACTCCATTTTCTTCAAATTGTTTAATATTTTTCTTTATTTTGATTCTACTGTTAAGTAATTTTATTGGGTAGGTATCACTTACTGAAGGATGTTGACTAAGAAATCTGTGTGATGGTTTAAGATTGTAAGTTTCGTGATCAAATTTTTGATTTATCAAAGTTTCTGTCAACCATGAATTTAATAAAAAGGGTAGATACTTTTAAAATAAATCGAAAATTTTATAGGTGAAGAATAGGTCAAGTGGCATACTCCATGGTCCAAATCTAGATAAACCCAAGTACCTTGTCTGGTACTTAGAACTGCAAAAAAGAAGTATTTTAAATGAGAAAAACAAAGATTAAAGAAGATCTACGTTACAAAAACCAGGTTTTAAAAGTTTCAGGATTCAACAAAAGTTATAAAAATTTGAAACATAAAAAACATTGACTTGTACACTAGTTGTACAGTGAGCAAAAATAAAAACAACTGACCACCCTGAATAACTTTTGATCTAATGATCGGATCTTCAATAATGCGTGTATAATGAATGATATAATAAATGAATAATGCGTGTGGTTCCAAAAACATGCACATAGAAGAGCAAATTGATTGCATAGAAATTCCAACTTTTTATTGCAACTTTCTTAAAAATGACGAAAATTAAAAAGATCAACATCTAAAAGATTCGTTATACCGAGATCACTTTGTTGTATGGAGATTAATTTGAATGCTATTTAACGTTACTATTAAAAATTTCGTCACAGAAAAAAAATTCTCCGAAAGGAAACTTCGTTACCAAGAGACTAAAATTATGTACTATAACTCTTACTATTTTCAACAATACAATTAAATATTGTTCTAAAGATTTTGAACATAGTGAATCATTTAAATCTAGTGAATAATTAGTGAACTTATTATTCGGTTCGCATATGATTCACTATCCCAGGGTCTCGTCCTACAACGCCTTTTTAGTTTTTTAGCTTTTTCAGTTTTTGAATCGCTTGTAACAACTATTAATAGACCAGTCTCAATATAATCCACTGCCATACCTACCTAAAATAAATTAAAACATGTACATGTCAATACAATGTTAGTTATCTATTAAAATAAAATAAATTAAATGCAGTTTTAAAAGCAATCTTAGAAAGGAGACAGTATTAAAAATGGTTTTAGCTTGATAATTTCAATATCATTCCCAAAAAAACTATGCAGGTTTGAGCTTTCAACAGTTTAAAATTGATCGTAATATTTGAAGGTTATAAATTTATAATAATTTTTCCTACGGGTAGTTTTTTATTTATTTTTTTTAGAAAAATGGATATCTATATGACCAGCTCTAAACTCTAAAATATATATTTTTTAGGAAATAGTAATTACACTATTAAAAATAACTGCAAATTCTACAGAAGAAAAACATATTTTTCACAGAAAAAAAAACTTTTTAAAGAAAAATACATATTTTTTCTATTTTTATCAGTTATCCGTGCACTGTAAAAAATTCCCTTTCTTTTAACGGACTTTCTCTGTATATCTGACGGTTTGAGACTGGCAAAACGGGTTTTTTATTTTTTTCTTCCTAATTGTAAACGAATTAAAACTGTCAGTTCAAATTCTAATTCTATGATAACTCTACCAAATTCTACGATAACTTTACCTTTTTTAAAATCATTTCATAATAATTTTCTCGTATTTTTCAGCAATTCTCGTATTTTTCCACTATCTTATAAATAACATTGCGATTCGATTTTATTGTCAAATCGATACTTTACACGATTATTATAGTTCTTGAGATATAATTTCTTGGTAAGTTAAGTTTCCAGGCTTTTTTTTTATACGAGTGGGCCAATATAGTTTTCAATGTTTTTACACTCCAATACTAATAAGAAAAGACTTTTAAAATAAAATTAGTTTTAAGATAAAAATAGTCAGTATGAAGATTATTCTTAGGCCAAGAATAAGTATGAAGATTATTCTTCATACTGAGACACTAAAGCAGCGGTAGCTTTAAGGACAGAACGCTGTTTACATTATAAATCTGTTTGTATTATAAATGTATCAAATTCAATATTGAATTATGTTCTTAAAATTCTACATTGACATAGGATTTCATGCATTAACTAGATAATATCTGCGCTGAATTGCACAAATATTTTTACGTCAAACTTTCTTGCGTAATGAGTCAAATAGTTCTACACTTCTTCATGATGCATATAGTTGGGATTGTTATCTGAGGGTGGAAAATCACGCGATGCGCTTAGTTCTTTACTGGTATTAATTACAGTTGTTTTCATAACAGATGGTAAACCATCATATTTTCAAATACTTCCTAGTTCTTTCCAACGTACTGGTTCTAATCCTTCCTCTAGCAAATTCTTCACATCAAACATTCCAGATGGCCCACCAGTAGTATAACAGCAACTTTCTTACGAGTCATGCTAAAACTATATAGACAGGTTTATTTTAATTAATTACTGCAAAAAATACTATAGTATTTTGAACCATCATATACAATTTTAATTAGGGACCGATTTGAATCACATTGCCGTGCTAATCACTTCTCCTAAACCTTATTCCGCAAGTTTAAAAAGAAAGCCTTAGGCCTGTTTATACGGTCCTAGAATACGAGAACTTAAATGAATTTCTCTGTCCAAGAAATTGAATGATTCATTAAAGCTCCTCAAGTTTATAAATGTCACTAGTTGGTCAGATGAAAAATCTGCGCATGTCCATTGTTCATAATCTAGATTATAAAAAGCATACTTGCATGATGGCAAAAATTACAAAATAAAATCATAATAATGCAAATGGATCCTAACAGATTAATTTATTTAAATTAGAACATCTGAAGACGGACAACAACAAAAAAAAATTAATGATCATATGCCCGCTCGCTGACGTCATGAAACTTTAGAAGCAGATAGGCTATGGAAGGTAAAACTTCCATTGATATCAGAAGATGCTTTAGCTTGGATGATCGTTTATATGATCCAAGTTCCAAGCAAAACAAGTTGCTATCAATTTCAATCAATCTTGGTCCAAGAACTTGGACCCTATAAATCGGTCATAAATTTGAGCAATATTATGGTTCAGGCTACTAATATTATAGTTCTAAGTTATACACATTTTTGTAAGGAAAATATATATAATACTTAATAAAGTAGTCATTTATATCTATATTGTTGTTTCTAATGCAAATTGCCAATATCAGCAAGCCTGCTTGACGAAGCCAAGCGAATTCAAGACGGAGGGAGCGTTTCTTGTTTTTCATTGGCATCATTTATGGCCAAGAATAAGACTTCTGTCTCACACACGTCACAGCTAGTTTATAGGGTTGACCCATACATCCACACTATTAGAAATTTCTCTGTTAAAATGGTTAAATAACAATTTATTTAATTGCTATTTTACCATATTCAGACAAAACAGTCAAATAAACATAAATAAGATGGCATTCAAACTGTGAGAAAAATCGTTTATTAACTGATTTCACCTAACACGGTTAAACAATCAGAATCTTTTCGCTCCACCTAATGAAGCTACTTAGTTCCTTGCAGTTTGCTACATATTATAGCCGAGATGGCTAATCTGTCAATCTCATGACTGACTGAACAGACAGGTTTGATCCCAGTCTCGATATTTCCTCCATTCCTTTCAACAATGAAGAGTTTCCAGTGTCTTGCACTCCCGAATTTGCTACTTACTTTGATCTATTAGAGTACGATACTCTCATTTGCGCATAGATGGTTGCACTATAAAGCTTCTAAACTCTCCAGTTAAATTTCCTTCTCCGGTTTTGAAACCATGCTAGTTGTAAATGGTATAAGACTGCGTAGTTTTGAATTCATGTTTTTTTTAACCATACTAGTTGTAAACTGTTTGAAAACCATAAAAATAAAAAAAATTCTTTGCCTTAAACTTTACGGTTAATTGGATGGACTGACTGCTGCCTGTTATTTCACCATAATTTTAAATTTAAATTCTAACAGTGGATGAATGTTAGAATTTAAATTCCACAAATCGTAAATTGTCCAGAACCAGGGAATGATCAATCTCCAATTCAGTACCCCCTAAAGTTTTGATTTGTTATGGGAACATAGAGGACTTTGTGACCCGACAGATTTAACGTGCACCAGTCATCATTTTTTTTTTTTCTTTTTTTTTNTTTTTGATTAATGAATAAAAGTCTAATAATAAATGTAGATGTCACAAATGTACGATACGTACCCCAATTGTAGTTGCAGAGATGAAATAAAAAAAATGAAAGTTTCATCACAACGCCATTCCGTTACTAACTCTCACAAGAATGAAACCATTCGGCATCCAATTTTCTTCGCCAATAATTTTCTTTTTACTAGCAATTTTTTCTCAATCTAATTTCTTCACCATCAATTTGTTCTTGAAACCACTTCTGATTTTGTGGGGACGGCATGAGTGGTCGTCTTTGAAAATGAGAGACACTGTACTTTAACAAAACATATATTAAACGCTAAATTTACATAAAGATGGACGATAAACAAACACATAAATAACACCAAAATAAATGAGTTCGTCTTCGTGAAGTTAAAAGAAAATTATCATTGCTACTCTTCTCTGGAATCCATAAGCGTCTCCTTTTTGGTTAGTTCCATTACGCGCTCCCGTGTCTCTCGTGTCTTAGGGAAATTCGCACGGGGTCTAACTTGCAGCTTACATGATGTGGTTGGATTTCTAGCTAGATCAGCTTACAGCATAGGAACTGGCACTATAGATCGGAACTGGCACTACAGAATCGGCCATCCTGCATTTCGGCTGGTCCTCCTACGACTCTAAAAATAATAAAAAAGAAAAAGCAGAACAGACTGAAAAATAAAATTGATGACTGAAAAATAAATGTTTTTGGTTAGTATCTTTCATAAAAAAAATCTTTCGAGTAAGAGTCAATCAGTTCAGGCACGTTCACTCTTCTGTCTTTACAAGTCTTTTGTTTCTTCTTCAACTATTCTTCCTTAACATCTTTCGTCCTTTTTTTTCTTTAACGTCTTTCGTCTTTTTTTTTCTTTAATGTCTTTCGTCTTTTTTTTCTCTTTAACGTCTTTCGTCTTTTTTTTCTTTAACGTCTTTCGTCTTTTTTTAACGTCTTTCGTCTATTTTTTTCTTTAACGTCTTTCGTCTTTTTTTCTTTAACGTCCTTCGTCTTGAACTTCTTCTACGTCTTTAAATTCTTCTACGTCTTTAAAGTCTTTCGTCTTTAAATTCTTTTGTCTTCTTTAAAAAAATCAAATTCACTTCTTCAGCAATTATTTTTCATCTTCAAAAATTACAGTCTTTATTTATTTATTTTTTTTAAATTTTTTTTTTTTTTATAATTTTTTTTTTTGTTGCAAGCACTAAAATTCTTCTTTGCAACTGCTCAATGATTTAAGATACTCCGCACACGTTGTCGAGCAGTTGGGTCCTTCGTGATTCCCTTCTTTTACTACATCATAGGTATTTCCTCCTTTTACTCTTGCTATTTTGTAGGGGCCAAGGTACTTAGGTTTTAGCTTCAAATGAGGTCCAAATTGGGTTCTTTTGATGGCGACCAAATTTCCAATTTCGTAGGATTTTGGCTCCTTTCTTCTTAAATTATAGGTCTTTTTATTTTCTTGTTGAATTTTAAAAATTTGTTGCTTTGCGTGTTTTCTTAGTTCCTCTCTTTGGGCGTCAAACTGAGACTGAAATTCAATTTCGATCATTTCCTTTAGTTTTCCCAGTCCATTAGTGTTCATTTTTGTCCCAAAAAGCAATTCGAATAGAGTAGTGTCTATGCTTCTTTGATAGGTTGAATTTATCGTTTGTTGAACTTTATTTGTATGCTTGTACCATTCAGCTGGATTTTTTATGGATAATTTTGAAAGAATCGATATGATGGTTTGATTAATACGCTCTACTTGTCCGTTAGCTCTTGGAAAACCTGTTGTTATCAAATGATGTTTATTATTTTCTTTCGAGCAATAATCAGCAAATTCACTGGAGGTAAATGTTGTACCCCTATCTAAAATTATCTGGGAAGGACTTCCAAATAC
>NC_092214.1:72169927-72190151 GCF_043381705.1 Parasteatoda tepidariorum | reverse complement strand
GGCTGAAAACATACCATTGAATTATAATTAGATTTATATTTCAAATGAGTCATTTTTGGAAACCTCTTTCACTTCCATATTAGGAAGCAGTAAATGATTTTCCTTAATGCGTAGGGTTATAAGGTATGTACGAAGTGAGCCTTTTCATCTCCTTTTCTATTAGTATATAATCCAGGAGCGATTGTTTTCGTATGACTCTTGCTGTATGATGTGATCCATGTAAGATGTGCCGGAACTATCCGGAGTTTTGTCCACCCCCTCCCTTGTGTTGTGGAGAGTGGATGTGAAATGTTATAGCCACCAGCCTACCCGTAAATAAAACTAATGAGGGAATAATTGGTTCACGATTGAGTTATTTGAGCTAATATTGTAACCAATGATAACAGGGATGTAGCCCTGTTATTATATATATATATATATATGTATATATATATATATTATATCGAGTATGTTAAGTGTATTTTCAAAATACACTTTTTAAATATGTAAAAAGCTGAACATATTTTTTATAGAAGCTTCTTAAAAAAATGAATTATTAACGATAATAGTATATTAGTTAAAAATATAAATCCATTCGCATACTTACACTAAGACGTCTTACACTAAACGTATGTGTTTATTTCTGAACTTTTAAGCTTAACTTTTTTGTTAAAATAAGTTAGAATATTATATCACATTTCATGAACGTTTTTAATGCAATTTTGCTTAATTAAGTATATTCAAGGGGAAGTATCATGTTTTAATGCCATGTATTAGACATAAAAAATGATAAATAAGCTTGATAAAAACAATTGTTTATCTGTAAAATCGAAATAAGGAAGTAATGCTTATAATTATTTCGTTATTATACTTGCTTTAAACAATGGCATTTTATTTTAAACTTATTTAGTGAAATTTAATGTTGAAAATTCTTTAATAAAAAAACTGAATAATAATGATTAAAAAATGTACATATCTTTTCAAGATTTTCCAACATCGAAAAACTACTTTCAGTGGGTGTGGAATCATATTTGAGATTTAAAAGTGAATTTGCTGCATGAGACTTTTAGGAGAAGATTTTATTATTTCATGCAGAAATAATAATAACTGATTATATAATAAATATGAAGAATATGTTAATAAAATTAAATATATAAATCACTCAATTAATAATAGCCACGACTTAAAAGTGTGTTAATAATAGTGTGTTATTTTATGACAAAAAATGTAATGAAAATAAATAAAATGAAATGTAATAAAAAAAGAAAAATTATAAATTTATTAATGATAAAATTTTTAATGTCATTATTAGTTTTTAATATAATAATTATAATTATTTTTGATCCTAACGAGAGAAAAAGTTACACTCTGCCTGTCCTTTATTGTAGGGCATTGTTCTGTAATGTTTTACACCTCCTTTAGTCTACCGTACTTTATTATTTTAGGCATTCTTGAATCTACTATACTGCAATGTTTTAATCTGTACAGTATCATTTGCACAGTATTGAGTGTACTTTACAGTTTTACACTTTCCTGGGTTTATTGTACTGCGATATTTTATACTTTACTGAGACAACTGTATTTTATACTGTACTAAATCTAGTGTATTTATAAATACTTTATTTTTTTCAATTTTTAAATGAGGTTTTTGAAATGATTTTAAATAGTAAGAAAATTAAATTTTGCGAAAACAAAATTCTCAAAAAAATTGACATGAAAAAAATACATAAAGCAATTGTTTTTCAGTGTTCATCACTGAAATAATTCATAAAATATACATAAAAATTATTGAAAAACAATAATAGTTTCGAAAGATATTGGATAAATTTTGTTTTGAATAGTGAAACTCATATAATTTCAGATCTAGCTAAAAATTTAGAAAATTCAATAAGTTCTCTAAAACCCATATGTATATCTATTTTTCGGAGAAATAGTTTTTTATCTTGAGATTAAGGAAGGTCAAAGTTTTCTCGATTTTTATTCATTGCACTATAATAAATAAATAACGTTGAGTTTATTTTAAGGATATTTAATCAAAATATCAAAGTTCAGTTGTTAGTCAAATTTAAAGTAAAAATGGTCTAGATTTTATATCTAATTTTAGAAACGTCAAAATTATCTTTCTACTTCAAATTTTGATTTAACTTACTCATGTCATTTTTCATTTTTCTTTTATCAACTACTGATTTTTCTCTTATTGTTACAATATCTCAGAAAAATCAAAGCGAAGGTTGAAAAATATAGATAATTATGCGAAATAAATATGTAACAGCATGACTCGAACATTTTAAAAATATTTGGCATTTTTGCATGATAAGCTACTTTTATCGAATTTTTTTTCGAAAATAAATTTTGTTTATTCAGTTTTTCTTTAAATTCTAATTTATAGTTCGTTCACCAGGAGTTGGCACTTTGCTCCACCTCCTCGGACGCAGAGTTCATTTCAGCACAGGAGTAAGAAGAGAAACAACTCCGCGCTTGAAACTGAGACAACCCTTAATGTGCGCCAAACACAAAGAGTGAATTCTCTTCCAGTCACTTTACTTCGCTTTATCATCTGCTATTATACCTTTCGCTTCGCTAGCTAATTAAGCATATTTCAAATTTAAAAACTGCTGTTTTCCCAGCAAAATGTCTCAAAAAGAACAAATTATTCACTCAAAAAAGAGAAGTATCATAAAAAATGGGGCGGAATATCGTCAAATTTATGAAATATTTAATGTTAAAAAATGCACATAAAGTTTGCGAAATAAATATTTTTGCCATACGATCGCCAAACAGCAACCTTGTTCAGGATTGCTTACAACCTTCTCCCAAAAATAGCGAAATAGTATCGTAGCATACCACGTGATGAAGGCGGAGCCAAGTGCCAACTCCTGGTGAACGAGCTACAGCGCTCATAGCTAGTTCCAAGTCACTTTTTTGGAAATACTATATCAAGAAGCACTTGCGCTGCTTTTTAATTACACGGCAGAATATATATCATTTGAGATTATTACAGTTAAACATTTTTTTCAAATCGCCCTGCAGGAAAAGTGGCATGTTTTTAATTGTTTACGGTTACTTTCCTGACATTTGAATTTGGTCTACCATACACAGGGTATTCTGCAAAGTCTGCCCTTAATAGGTATTTATAGAATCCATCTTAAAATAAAAATATAAAAGAATACATATGGAAGACATAAATATTTAAGCGAGAAAAAAACATAAACGCTATCGAAAATTGGTAAATTACAGTAGAGAAAGGAGAATATTTTTAAAATCAAAACAGGTTTAACTGGGGGTTAAAATTTGAAGTAGTTTTGAATAATTGTCCTTCTCTGTTTTCCCCTGACATCAAACTAGTCTTGTTGTTTATTACATTTGCCTTCCTGTACAGTGTTCTGTGAAATTTCGATATCGTTTTACTCTTTTTTTTACACGGTTTAATATGACGGAAGAAATTTGCTTGTTTTTTAAATTCATTTTAGATAAGGTCTCTATAAATACATATAAAAGGCTTCCTTTATGGAACACTTAGTGTAAAACTGATTATTAAAATTTTACTATTAAGACAATAGCACAGAGTTAGATTTTTTATGCTATAAATAATATATGCAGAGCACCGATGGCTCAGGGGATAGAGCGTTCGCCTTCCAATGAGGCGAACTGGATTCGAATCTCAGTCGATACGAATTCCGCATCCGACTTGCACCGACCACAGTGCTGACGTTAAATATCCTCAGTGGTTGACGGATCATGGGTTAGAGTCCCCTTGCCGTCAGGCTAACCGTGGGAGGTTCTCGTGTTCTTCCTTTCCATGTAACGCAATGGCGGGTTAGCTCCTTTAATAAGTCCTCCACGAAGGCAAAATTTCTTCCAATACTCGATCCAGTAGTCCTCTTGTCTTCTGGATTGGGTTCAAAATTACAAGACTACGGAGTTGAACATTGGTAGTCGTAAACCCATAAAATTGGGTCGGCTGTTCAACGACGGTTATAAAATAAAATAAAAAATAATATATGCAGGGTGCCCACTGAAGTCCATTTCTCTCTTTTAACATTCAAACGGCTGCAGCAATAGCTATAAAAAGAGAGTCTAGGTTAATCAAAATAGTAACATTAAAGTTCTACAGAATGAGAATGTTTATATGTTATATGAATGTTCAGTGAAAAATTGATAATTCAACATTGCTTCCTTGAAAACGGTAAGAGATATTGTAAAAAAGTCATTTTTAAAGTTGAGTTCCTCGATTAAGTACTTGTGTGTATTAATGCGAAGAAAATAATACTTAAAATGCGTAATTTTTTTGGTTCGAAACAATTAAAAAAAGAAAAGATAGTTATTATAAAACACCTTTCTTTTAGATATTCAAACTCTTTTTAAGTTGTATACAATAAGAATATTTGAGGAACTGACTTGCTTTCTTCCTAAACTAAAAAAACTGGTAGCAAAACATTCTTTAACACATCTCTTTACTTTACCAATTTAATATTCTGAGAACAGAAATTCTCTAATAGAAATAAACATTTTTTTAAAAATAAACGTAAAAAAGTGACTTTTCGAATTCTGATTTTTCTGATCGCATTCTGATTTGATGACATTTGGAAATTTTGCACCGAGTTTCTTTAGTTTAGGGAGGACGTTGGTCAAAAAATTATAATTTCACGCAGGTTTTCTTCTGAGTACGATAAAAATTATTTTTTTATTGATATTTGGCACTACGAGGTTTCAGAGGGGCCGGAATAGCCTAGTTGGTATGGTATTGCGCCCATGTCCAAGAGGTCATGAGTTCAATCCCCGCCAGCCGAAGAATTTCCGTGTAGTATATGGTGATTGGTGCACATTAAATCGGTCGGGACACAAAGTTTTCCAAGTTCTTGTAACAAATCAATATCTCTTGAGGTACTGAATTGCTGATTGATCGTTTTCTGGTTCAGGTCAAAATCACAATGTGTGGATGAATAAATGGTTGTATAAATGGATCAGTCCTTTAAATCGGGCTCTGACGTATATGTGTGTCTGAAGTCGTATTCTTGGCCATAGATGGTGCTACTGAAAAACAAGAAACGCAACCTCTGACCTTAACCTTAAATTCGCTTGGTTTCACCAAGCAGACTTGCTGGTATTGACAATTGACACTAGAAACAACAACAATAGATGTTTCAACTATATATTTACGAAATACTTTTTTTTACAATTAAATTTATTTGTCACGAGTAAAATCAAAACAACGGTATCGCTCTTTTGATATAATTTCGCTTTGAAAGATTAGTTAAACGTTTATATATATATTTTTAAAAAGAAAATGGTACTATGTGTTTATTTTTCTATCTCTTATAGTTCGTTTATTCATGGCTGGTATTATGATTATTGATTATTTCTGGTGTTCTTATACACCGGAAAAAATGAAGAAAAAAAGGTAATATTGTTTTTTTACCATGTTTGGGACTACAAGAATATTTCATTAACCCTAACATCTGATTCGAAAGCAAGGGATTGAAACTTATTTCTAAGAAATTTTCAACTTTTTTAAAACAAAATTGATACTAGTTTCAATTTTTTCCATGTGTTTAAAAACCCTGATTTTCTTTCCTCTTTTAATGTTTTCATATTGTATTTATAGGAAGTTTTTATCTTTATAAAGAAGGAAGTCGTCGTATATCATTCATCAAATTACAAATTCAAGGTCAATAAAAGGCTACTAAAGTGAATGATTATGTTTTTATGTTACATCGCACCGAATATAACAATTACGTATGATAGCCACTCATATTTAGAAGGCTTTTGTTAACTCGAATAATTTTTTATAAGGACGAATCAATTTCTCAATTCTGAAAATTTTTGAAATTATTTTCAATTTTAAACAAAATATGGATTCTATAACGGCTTTGAGCGTTTAGATTCATTTCATTAATTTTTAATGTTGATTCAAAATAAAGTTTGAATTGAGGAAATCTGGTCATATGAGGTAGGTTTTTTTTATTGTTGTGTTAAGCTTTAGCATCGCAATATGTTTATCTAAAATTTACTTACTTTTGAGTTATTAACTAGTAAATTTCATTTTAGTTTGTAAGTTGGCAAAATTGTAATAACATTTTCCGGAGAGCATTTTTTTTCACTGTGTAAATGGAAATCCATTAAAGTAACATTTTTAAGCATCAATAGCTTGAAATGTTTACTTTCCTTATAAAATGATATACTGTATGTCACTAAAAAGGCACCAACGATTTGAAATATAAATCAATGAAAAACTGGAGGATATAGAAATGTGCAGTTTGCTGCGTTCTGTTTAGAAAACTAGACTGCATTATCATAGACTTTCAGAATAAGCTATATTTGTCAATAGATAGCGTTTCTTAATTATAAGCCTTCAAAAGAATGTTTAAAAAAACACAATTAGCCACAACAGTATAGCGTAGACAGAGAATGAAATAAACGGAAGTTCTAGCAAATATTTCATCGGAAAACATTGTTTTACAGTTTAGTGGAAACTTAATAATTTGATTCCAAAGCAGTATTAAGTAAATCAGAAATTTCTATCCCCTTCCGTTTAAATTAATGAATTTTTTATAACAGTGGCATTTTTTGGGACATTCGGGTTTAAGCCTTTTTTCTTAAATTAACTTGGAAATTGAACTACTTCAACATTTTTAAAATTTTGCGTCAGTGAACTAAGACATTAAAAAGCTCAAAATCTATTTTAAAGGTCAAAAATTTATGATGCACTTGTAAGGTAAATAACTTTGACTCAAAATGAATAATTAAAAAACATATTACAACAATTTTAATATACAGCATGTTTTAGTGAAGAATATTTTTGAATCCTTATTGAAAATAAAAGTAAAAAATGTACACATTCAGGGTCACAGTTTAGTATTTAAGCGAGGGAAAAAAACGAACGTTATCAAAAGTTGTCAATTTACAGTACAGGAAAGCGCATATAATAAACTTCAAAATGGGTTTAATTGAAACTTGAAGTTATTTCTAATAATCTTCTCTCAACTCCTCTCTGTTTCCTCTCGCAGTCTCGTTTAATACTTTTGCCTTCCTCTATTGTGATTTGCTAGATTTCAATAGTTTTTATTTTTTCCTCGTATAAATATTTATATTAATTTCGTATTGTTAATATTAATTAAATATTAATTTTGACCCCCACCCGAATGTTCATACTTTTTCCACTTTATTTTGGTGAGGATTCCAACAAACACATAATTATTGTGGTCTTTAAGGAATACCCTGTACTGTTTAGCACTAGAGAAAACTGTTTACTTTTTCCTTTCCTGGAAAATAAATGGAAAGCTTTTCCCATCATCACTATAAAAGTGTTGAGATATGTTTTATTTAACTATTTTTTACTAATTCAACTATGATTTTACTTATTGTTTTCTATGATCGATAAACAATGTTTGAAACAACTGTGATTCAATTAACTAGTATAAGCGTGAATTATCCGTTACATATAGGATATTTAAAATAATAAGTTTTTTAATAAGCATTTATCTTAATAGTTGTGTTCTTTTCTTTTGATGTTATTGCAGGGGTAAGAAATCGGGGTAAGAAATGTAACTAAACCATTTTTATATAAATTTATTTTACATTTAATATTCATTTAAACTGATTTAAATCACCACTGCTTATTTAAAGTAAAATTATGCAAGGTTTTACGAGCATACTTAAAACTAATGTAAATACAAAAGTTGAGAGCCGTGATGGCATAGTGGTTATGACACTAAGCTGACGCTGAGGAGTACCAGGGTTCAATCTCCTTCACGATGGCTTGAAGCCTACCCAGGAGTAAATCCATGGGTATCAACAAGTCCGGGTAATGAATGCTGCCGGTGCATAATGCTGACCACACTGCATCATACTGTTTATCTTGAAATTGAGAAGTCTTAATTTCTATGACCCCTTTGTGCTACAACTGCTGGTAAAGATGTGGTTTACTTTTTATATTATTAACTAAAATAAAAGCAAAAATAAGTAAATTACTATGTATATACTCATGGTAGCATAATTCATTGTATTTATCTGCAGCACCTAATTTTGGCGTATTTTTTTATTTTATTATACTTCATTTTGGTAAGTTTGTTTTCCGCTTTTCTTATTTCTATTTTAAACTCATTTTCTATTACGTTATTTTTTTCGAGATTACGACGCATTAAAAAAGAATAATTTTTATCTTAGGATAATTATTTTGTTTGAAATTTCACTCGTAAAGGAATACGTCCCGAAGAGAATCTTTACTCTTATTTCATCAAAATTTATTGTGTTTTTAATACTAATATATATATATATATATAACGTCGTTGCCGAGTGGAAGGATTAAAACAGGTCTTCGGTCGGGAAGGAGGGTACAAAAGTTATTTATTAATTATTAGGACAGAGCAGTCATGAGAGTGTAAAAGTCCACACGAAAAGTTGCGCTCCTTGGTTATATGTTAGAGAAAATTTTGCAAAGAAAAATCCGTAAAATGTCTTAATTTAGGGACAGAGNTCTTTTTTGCGGATATAATCGTGTAGGCTGATGAAAAGATTATATCTTTTATTTTCCGGTTTCTTTAAAAAAATTTCATCATTTTTTTTTAATCAGTTGTTTGCTATTTTTCTTTCATTATAATTCCCCCCCCCATTTCATATGTCTATAATTTTCCTTTGTTTTATCTTCATTTGAATATATATATATATATATATATATATATACACAACAAAGTGAGTTGCAATGAGAAAATCAAAACTATTTAATTCTACTCAGTCTGTTATTGTTTAAATTCTTGTTTCCTGATTAAGCACAACTTGGGACAAAATTCTGACAATATTTCTAAAAATATTTTAAAAAAAGTATACGTCATTAAATGCCTTTATTCCACTCAGAAAAAAAAAGTTATAAGAAAATCCCAATTAATTTCATTAGCAAAAATTTTAAACTATTAATTATTCTTACAAAATTTCAGCAATTTTAAACAAAAACTTGAAAATAGCTAAGTAAAACAGCAACAAAAACTATGAAAAAAATAAAAAATTTCTTTTTAATTATGTTCTTAGGTTTGGCAATGTAATCTTCTTTCAATGGTTTAAATAAACGCTTCTTAGAATTCATTATCGCTTTCCTTGCTCCAGGCCAAGAATGTGGTCCCTCAAGTCTATATTGATATGGCAAAGAAGGACCTAAAAATAAAGTCCAGAACAGAGCTGGGTCTCTAAAGAACATCTTCAAGTAATTTGGCTTAGCTCCAAAAAGAGAATTAATTTCATCCAGATAGTCAATATAATCGACTTGTATAGTGTGACGTTTAGATTTGGTGTACCGTTTTTCATTCATTTTCTTCTTTTTAATAATGTCCAACTCCATTTCTTCTGGTGAGGGTAAGCTTAATTTACCGTTGAATATTAATGTCGCCCAACGTAATTGGGATTCTCCACAAGGAAATCCTGCACCGACTGACTGAATCAAACCTATGATTGCTAGACTTGGATATTTTAAATGGGATGGAAACATATATTTATAGAGATGGGGTTGATTGTTTTTAACAGTAGTGAGTCTTTCGTTAAGGAAAGGAAATTTGATTTGGTAACCAGTAGCAAAAACAACTGCATCACATTCAGTAACTTGATTTTCACCTTCAAAAATAACTCCACTTTCAACAAATTCTTTGATATTTTTCTTCATTTTAACTACTCCACTGAGAAGTTTTATGGGAAGACCATCACTCATTGTAGGATGCTGGCTCAAAACTCTATGTGCTGGTTTGATGTTATATTTATCATGATCAAATCTCTGATTTAATATTCTTTCTACGAACCAGCATGATAGAGAATATGGCACATGCTGGTAAATAAAATCGAAAATTCTTCGAGTATAGAGCAAGTCAAACGGTATACCATAAGCTCCAATTCTCGGTATGACCCAAGTGCCTCGTCTTGTACTCAGGTGCACCTGAAACAATTTTACAAATAAACAAATTTAGATCTTTTTTTTCCATTTCTATTTTATTAATGATTAAAATATTAAAACTAGTATAGTCAATGTACTTAAAATAATAAAGATGCGCATGAAATACAATGACAACGGGAGATTATCATAAAAATTAAGATATACACTAGTCATTGTTACAACAATGAAGGTTTTATGCATACTAATGTTATGATATGAAACAAACAGATTAACTAATTGCTGCTTAAAAGCAAAAACACTAATGAATTACATAATTGAAGAATGTTTAATTTTTTTGACATTATTTTACATAAAAAAATATGACACTAAAATGAAAAATAAAATTTGTTCTGATTGGTTAATTACACATTTCTAATTAATCCATAAGGCAAATTCTCTCAGATTCGAAAAATATAGGATGCTGAATGAAAATGCACAAAATAATGCTGGATAGAGTTAAAGGTTGTCTAATGACTTTATCCTGTGTTAAAGGAGAATATTCCGGTTATTTATAATTCATTTATATTATTTTAATATAAATATATATTCAAGGTAAAATAATTTCGCTAGCTTATGATGCAATGGCAAACGTTCCTTTCAAGGGAAAGGAGTAAAATTTCATATTGAGGTATTGTAAGGTAGTAAATAAAAGCAGCGTTATGTGTAAAAAGGATTATACATCTCACGTGGTTACGACTATAGTACCAGAATTTTGGAATATTCAAGTAACTTTGATCTAAAAAAGAAACTACTTTTTCATCGAAACATGATCCTCTAAGTAGAAAACTTAAAATGGAATAAAATAATTTTAATATGAATGGTGGCGACACTATAGACACAGAAAAGAAAACTGTGAAAATAGAAATGGGCTTACAATTTCTCTTCCGATATTGCCAGAGCATATTCTCGGAAGCTAATTTTCTGACACATCGAATATTTATAAAATGCATTATTTTTTTTATCTCCGTTTAGCACTGCCATTTTTAATGCTAAATACATAGTACCGACATTGATCTTCATCAATCTTTTCATTTCTTCTAACATCAATGTTTTCATTTCTAAATGCTACCATGATGGTTCTTTGGTGATCATATGACAGCTCTCAACCATTAGTTCTTACCAAGTATTAACAAAATACGATCGAAAATGGAACATAACTTTTAAGGATGACCCCCATGAAGCAATAGTGCTGTTCCGCACAATGAAAATTAGATACAAAAAATGCCAATGAAAATTTTTGATTTTTAAACCTCAATTTATACACCGATCGTCAATTTTCACAGATTTTTAGTTAAAAACTGAAAACATATCAAATAGAACAACTAGAAAATTAATGAAAAATTTTAATTACTTATATACGAGTATTTTAGTAGCTTTAGTCAGAATACTTTTATTAAACTTCAATCGTGATATTTGAGCTGATTTTGTTCAATTGCTTTTCTCAGCATTGCAGTTTTTATTTTTTCGATCGTAATTAGCAAATATACAATGAGGTGACAAAAGTCATGGGATAGTAATATACAAATATGCAGCTGGCATTTGTATCACGTAAAAATATATACATATATGGGTAGTGCACAGGGGAGACATTGTGTTCAAGTTATTCATCTAAGAAGGGTTCTGAAGTAATTATGATCGCAAGACGAGAATTAACATACTTTGGGCGTGAAATGGTTGTTAAAGCTAGAAGCATGGAACTCTTCATTGCGGAAATTGTGAGAGAATTCAACATTCCTAGAGTCAAGAGTGTGCCGAGAATTTCTAGCATTACCTCCCACCATGAACAACGTAGTGGCAGACAGTCTGCTCTTAATGACCAAGACCACCAACATGTGTATAGAATTGACAACAGAGAGGCAACTTTGCGCAAGCATCAATGCAAATAGACGTACGTGTCCGTTAGGTCAGAGCGCTGAAATTTGGCTGTAATGGGATATGGCAGCAGAAGACCGCCTCGATTGATTACCTTTATTAACAGCACGGTATCACGTCCAGTGCTTCACCTGGGCTCGTGACGATATTGGGGGGGACTCTAAACGGTTGTAAAACTGTAGCTTAGTTAGATGAGTCACTATTTTTGCTGATCAGAGTTGTTAACAAGGCACTGGAAATGATTATGTTCAGCAACTTGGTGACAACTTGCAACCATTCACGGACTTCATATTCCTAGACAACAATGGAATTTTCATGGATGGCAATGTGCCATGTCACCTGGTCTTAATTGTTAATAATGTCCAACTTTTTATTAATGTCCAACACCATTTCTTCTTGTGAGGGTAAGCTTATTTTCCTACTGAATACTAATGCCACCCAACGTACTTGGCCTTCCATGCATGAAAATAGAGCACCAACTGACTGAATCAAACCTATGATTGCTAGACTTGAATGCTTCATATGAGGGGAAAATACATATTTATATAGATAAGGTTGTTTATTTTTAATGATAGGGAGTCTTTTGTTGAGGAAAGGAGATTTTATTTGGTAACCTGTTGCAAAAACAACAGCTTGACATTCAATAACTTGATTTTCACCTTCGAAAATAACTCCATTTTCAACAAATTCTTTGATATTTTTCTTCTCCTTAACTACTCCACTGAGAAGTTTTAAGGGAAGATCATCACTCAATGTAGGATGTTGGCTCACTCTATGGTCTGGTTTGATGTTATATTTATCATGGTCAAATCTCTGGTTTAGTATTCTTTCTACGAACCAGCATGATAGAGAATATGGTACCCGCTAGTAAAGTAAATCAAAAATTCTTCGAGTATAGAGCATGTCAAATGGTATGCCATAAGCTCCAAGTCTTGGTAAGACCCAAATGCCTCTTCTTGTACTCAAGTACACCTGAAACAATTTTACATTTTACCAGTAAATGAAGTTTAAATTATTTCTTCATCATTATAATCATAATCAAAATATTTACACTTATGTAGCCAATGAATAAAAATGAAGACCTACAGGATAAAAATGTTAAGAATATAATGCGAGTTTATTATAAAAATTAAAATATATTCCAATCATCGTTAAAACAATGAAATTTTTTACATGCAAACCCAGGTTGTGATACGAAACAATTTGATACTTAACAAACTGTTTAACTATGATTGTTGCTCAAAAGCAACTGCAGTAAGCAATTACCTTAATTCTACTAATGATTGCTTTTTGTTGTAATTAGTTTACATGAATAATATGCTATAAGACTAAAATTTCAATATTATAATGAAAGATGAAATTTTCCGCTACAATTTTCAATTATTTGCTGTCGGATTAATTACACGAATTCTTAATTTATAAATCAAGTTATAACGCTTCTTACAAGGAGAGATTACGTCTTGGAAAATTCACTTAGGAATTAGAACTTAACTAATTAATTATTTAAGGATTAAACTTGGTTTATTAGTAGCATACCTTGAGGGTGTTCTTCCTTTGTAATATTAAAGAACACTAGCAGTAATTTTTTCTTTTTTTTAATGAAACTAGCCAATGTTTTCAGAAAAACATCCTAAAATTAGAGGTTAAGTATTTAAAAATTAAACTTTTTAATTTAGAGTTTCGAGGTCTGGTTATTTTTTGTAATATCCATATTTTTGAACTTTGTTATATCCAACTAACGGCAGCATTATTAAACTGTATACGCATCAATCAGCTTTTCTAGTGATTTCGATTGGTTTAATTAAAAAAAGTTTGAAATATTTAGAAATTAATTTCATTGCTGAGTAATCTCGTGATCCTAATGAACAATTTCCCCATTTAAGATCTGCAAATAAATTTCTTAATTTTCTTGATATTTATAAAAATACAGGATTATGTGACACAAACAGGGATTTAATTTAGATTTATTTAAAAGTCCTTTTTTGCATTATACAACCTTTTTTTTTACTTCATTTTTTACTGCACTCTGAAAACGCGTTAAAAAAATACCTTAAAATCAGTTCTTTACAGAATACATAACTCTTTTTTCGCTTGGTCTTTACTTTTTACTGAAAAAAAAATTTTTTGCACGACTATTCTAAACTCTTCATTTGTATTGTAAAACATTTTAGAGCATGTTAACAAAAGTGGGGCAATTACTTTACACCGGAAGTGGTGTAAAAAAGGAACACCATTTATGTTCACTTTTCCTAATTTTTGAGTAAGACAGTAGCTTTGGTATTCAATAACACTAAAATTTAGAATAACAATAAGATATGATGCACATAAGAGTCAGTAATTTTTATTGTACAATTTAGAATAGGAATTGTTAGTTTAGAATTCATGCACACACTAATTCTTAAAATAAAATTAGTTTTTAAATCAAGCATACACCTAGCACACAGAGAATATTAAAACAAATCAAAATTAGGATTAGCAGAGCAAAAGTGGATAGAAATTAAATATCACAAAATTTAATGCAATTGACAGATATTTGAAAATTAAAATATGATTATAATAAAAATTGCACAACTAAAAATATGCATACCTTTTGCGAAATTTTTTCTTTAGATGTATAACAGTGCGCAAAACAGCAAACTCAAGCTATTTTGTACTCGATTGTAGACAATCTACTAGCCATATCATGGGTTAGAGTCCCTTTGCGGTCAGGCTAACCGTGGGAGGTTCTTGTGATCTTCTTCTCCATGTAACGCAAATGCGGGTTAGTTCCATCAAAAAGTCCTCCAGAGAGGCAAAATGTCTTCGAGTACTTGATCGAAGAGTTCCCTTGTCTTCTGTATTGGGTTCAAAATTTTAAGGCTACGGAGTTGAACATTAGTAGTCGTAAACCAAAATATTGGGTCGGCAGTTCAAAGACGGTTATAAAATAAAAAGTCTACTAGCTATAGCCATATTCTGCCCAAATTAGCCTTTTCGGAAGAGAAAATAATTCACTACCCGTGATTTTGAGATAATCATGCTCAATTATTCCATATTATAGATCTACACTTTTTAAAGTGTATAGAAATGCTAAATTTGATGTTAACTTGAAATAAAAAGTTCCTTTACAATTTTTGTTATTGTTCAGCATCAGATTCGGAAAACAATTACACTCCTGTTGTTTTTACAGTATTATTTTTGAGACTAAGTGGCTAAGCCATTATATAAAAAATATCGGAATATTTTAAGGAATTTTGTCATAACTATAATAAATCATAATGACATACTTGCTTTGCTACGGAACATATTTCAACAGCAGCATCCATTCCAGAATTGCCAGTACCTACTATCACAACAACTTGATCATTAAATGATTGGACGTTTTTTAAACTATGCGTATGCATTATCTTGCCTTTAAATATATCCATACCAGGAAATGAAGGCATATTTGGATACACGTGATGACCGATGCAAACCATAACACCATCATATATATCCTTACTGATTTGTCCATCTTTTGTATCTTTTACTGTAACTGTTAGGCACCCAGTAGCATCGTAATCATCAGCCATGTTGATCTAAAAGGAAATTAAAATATTCATGAAACAGATGCTTTCACCCGGCGCTTGGATTGGATTACTTTATAAAGTATATAAAAAATGGATTAACAGGATTTTTCAAACAGGGATAAAGGGAAAGCAAAAATGGTTTAATATTATTCTTTCAAAAAAGAAAAGAATTTTTATAACTTTTGAATGAAGTGAATGCAGAACAAGATTCAATGCAAATATACTGTGAAAACTTAGAGGCAAAACTGTACGACATTACAAATTGAAGATAATAAAATGAAATCAAACTATGCTAGAAGAGCCGTGGTGGCTCAAGGGACAGAGAGCTCACCTCCCAACGAGGGGATCCGGGCTCGAATCCGAGCGATGGCTGGGATTCAAATTCCGCCCTCGGCTCGCACCCACCACAGTGCTGACGTAAAATATCCTCAGCGGTAGGCGGATCATGGGTTAGAGTCCTCTTGCCGTGTGGCTAGCCGTTTGAGGAGGTTTTCGTCGTTTCCCTCACCATGTAACACAAATGCGTATAACTTCCATCAAAAAGTCGTCCACGAAGGCAAATTTCTCTCAAAACTTGATCCAAGTCCTCTGGATTGGGTTCAAAATTATAGGCTACCGAGTTGAACATTGGTAATCGTAAACCCAAAATTGGACCGGCTGTTCAACGACGGTTATAGAGAACTATGCTAGAGTCTATGTCAGACTTTGACAATCTATTTAAATAGTTTTACTGGGGGAAGCATCGTTAATTCACCAAATATTTGTGCCGCTTATTTGCTAGTTCTTCGTCTACCTATTAGTCTAAAGAGAGAAAAGAGAATAGGCATAATCTTCTCTCTCAATATATATTTTCGGAACTCATGTCAAAAATGAAGTTAAAAAATATAGACAATAAGAATTTCAAATTAATGCTTAAGCTAGCAAGAGAACAATAATGCTATCATTATTAAGAAAGTAGGATTAAAAGCATCAAAACTTGAAGACATTCCTCACATTCGTTTTTTTCTCTATGTTTTATCGAGCAATCAAGCAGGTTTTGATGTTTACAGTTCCGCTTGCCTCAATGGTAAGTTCGTCAGATCTCGATAGTGGTTTTTTGTGTCTTTTTTTCTGAACTTAAATTATAATCTATGTTTCTTAATGTATATTCAGCTTTGATGAGGATTCCGAAAATATATAAAGGCAGTGATTATGGAACACCATATATATCACACGCCGATTTTACATTCCCTATTAGATTATACTTGTTCTGGATATTGTTTAAAAAATAACCGCTAAACTATAAGCGAATCCAAATCAGGATCACGATTTGAAGCAAAGAAATTGTAACACGAGTAATTCATTTCGAAAAATCCTCAGTATTACCTCTCGTCTTGCAAGTACATAATAATTTTTCAGGTTAAAATTAAGATAATTTAAAACGATCATGAATAAGGCTTTCATAAAAGATGCTGTTATTTTCTATTTAAAGTTTAAAAAAATAAATCTGCAGAACTGCATCTTTAGAACTGCAAATTTTAAAAACATATAGAGAGATAAAGAAAACAGTTTTGCTCATAATTTAGCAAAAGTAACAGCTAAACTATAAGCAAATCCAAATGGCGATACTGATTTTAAAATAATTTTTTTAATTTTTTGCTAGTATTTAATCAATTCCAAAAATTGAGCAATTTTCTAATGCAAAATTGATCTTCAGTATTGCCTCTCGTCTTGCAAATACTGAATGATTTTTCGGGTCAAAATTGAAATAATTTAAATAATTAAGACAATTGAGATAGTCATGAATAAGGTTTTCAAAAAAGATGCTGTTATTAATATTCATATATCTATTCAAAGTTTAAAGAAATAAGCTGTTTCAGAGCAGCGAATTTTTTTAAATGAATTTTTTTCCCCTATAAAATTGTTTTTGAATCATTACTCATAATATTAACATTACTTTAGCCTTATTTATTCATACAAAAAGATTATGAATATGTGTTTAATTCTTAGTCAAGTTAATACTTTTTATATCTCTGTTATTCAGAAAAGAATATGGCTTTCAACGTGTTTTGCATATATTAATTAGTAAAAACGTTGAGACAAATTTTTTCTTTAAGTTATATTCTTGATGTTAAATAATACATAAAATAAAATAACATTACCCATCACATGACTGTTACATCACATCATATCACACATTACATAAAATATCTAAGAAGTTTTATAGTACAAAATCATCCAAAACTTATCAAGAAGAAAAATTGCGTTCTGATAAAATTTACAAGGGGAAGTAGTTTAATGTAGAGTTTTTGTAGGGATATATAGTCGTAATTATTTCGCTCAGTGAAAGATATGAAATTATATAAATAATAATTATTATTTAGTATACCTCTATCACCTCTTTGTTGAAATTTACGTATTTGTTAACTCCGAATTTTGTTGCATACTGTACCAAGTAGTGGTGAACTTCTTTGTTATGCATATAATTTGGAGCATCATCAGCTGGTGGAAAATCACTAATAGCACTCATTTCTTTACTCGTATTAATAATTGTTGTTTTCATAACAGAAGCCAAGCCATCGATATCGTCATCATGATATCTCCAAAGACCACCGATATGATTTGTTCTTTCAAAACATATTGGCTCTAGTCCATCCTCGAGAAGAGTTTTTACGGCACATATTCCAGATGGACCTGCTCCTATAACTGCAACTCTCCTTCGAGACATCTTTAAAAAAGTTGCTTAAATTTAGTACCTAAAATTTTAGATAAGAACACAAAATTACTACTTATTAAGTTTTACCAACTGATACAAGAAAAAGTTCTGATTGATTTGATATTCTAAACATTTTTATGCTGACTAAAAATTAATTTTAAACTACATATTTTAAAAATTTTTATTATATTTTTAAAGTACTTTTGATTACAGAGTGATATTAAATCAGCAGTTACAAAATTTCAGGAGAGATATAAATACTCCTTAAAAGACCTTTACGCTCCCCATCTTAGATTTTAGATTAAGCATTTGAGTTTTCTTGATATTTCTTGTACTTAAACTTGTGATGTTTTAGTATTATTAGAAGGCACAATACCATTCAATAAAGGTAGAAAATAGAGGAATCGCTTTATTGAATTAGGAGGAATAACGCTTGATAATTTTTAGAACTTCTATGAATTTTTCCTCAAATTTTTGTATAATGAAATAATGAGAGTTGTGGTTTTGAGTAAGTAATTTAAAATTGCATTTTTCTCAGTTTCTGTTTTTTAATAAATCCTTATTGCAATTCAACCTTCTGCCTACGGCTGGAACAACTTGTGGACCACATGATATGATATAGCATGGTACACCGTAAGCAAAGGGCTGAACTAATGAAAACCAATTCGGATGACCCTTAAAAATTCTTTTAACGTTAACTGCATAAAAACAAAGATACTTATTAGAAACCTAAAAACGGGCAACTGTATAATATTTACCTACCTATCAAAAATTGCAGATTGAGGAATTGTATTGGCATAATGTTGGCAGAAAAAATTAATAGAAAATGTAAAATACCAAAGGCTTTGTATTTCAAATTGTGATTGGGTGGCGACCTTGTATTTTACACTTATCGAAAGTTACTACCAAATAGGGTAAATATCCATCATCAGTTTATTTGTGAAAATTAAGTTTGAAGATTAAAAGCGCATTTAGAATTATCCCTCTCGGTCTCTATCCCTTCGGCTGTTGAGTTTGGTCGAGAGAGGAAGGGCCTTTTAACTATAGGAAATCGCGTATTAACGCATGACTAGAAACGTTTTCCTTGTTGTAGTTCATTTACATCGTACTAGAGCTGCACAATGGGCTATTGGCGACAGTCTGGGAAACATCCCTGAGGATACTCCATCACAATTTTGATCCTCTGCTGAGAGGATGGCACCACCACTTCGGTAGCCCGACGATCTGCACGCAAAGTCGAGCACTTTACGGTAGAACAGTTTAACAAGGACCAATACCGCACATCTTCGGTCCTTACGTAGACTAATCCAAGTGATCACCCACCCGCACACTGACCGCAGCCAGTGATGCTTGACTTCAGTGATATGCTGGGAACCATGTCTTAACAATCAGTCCACTGCGGGACAAACACTTTCTTGACTGGGTTGGTTGGTTTAGGTGCATTGACTCACTCAAACACCAGACCTCATTTGTCAAGACTTCAGCTTCAGGTGGTACGTCAAGCCACTGGTGTATGAAACCCCCATTAACAGTGCAGAAGACTATTTTACACGTTTCGTTGTAACCCGACGAGGCAATCCGCGACAGACCAGTTTTTTTTCTTCTTCGGAACATTTTATCTTCTAAGCAACGGGGTCTGCATGATGTCACCGAAGTCGCAATTTTGAATCCATTTTAAAAAAACAATAGTTTTCTCTTTTTGCTCTTATTTATTATTTTTTGCTGCACTATGAATAGTACACATATTTTCTCCCGCTACTCAGGTCCTTCCGTTCTTATGTACCGTTTCTAAGTCGCAAGGAAAGCTATTTTACCGTGCAATTGAAAAATCAACGTAACCGACACAAAATTCAAAATCGAGTTTTTTATTTATTTGGCGTCTTTATATGGTAAGCCATGTATTGCAAAAAATAAACTTTGTTTTCTCATTTTTTTGAAACATAGAGAGTCGAAATTCATCGAAAGAAAAAAGGTATATTTATTCAGAGAAAGTACGTTTTGCAGCGGATTTCTTAACTTAAGATATCGTCTGCACTAATTAATTAGCATATTTGAGGTCACTTCCTTGAAGAATGAATCCTAGGACGGGAAGATCCAATCATTAGATCAAAAGTTAGTCAGTGTGGTCCATTTTTTTAGGTGCACTGTACATTTCCCGACATATTTGAGAATTTCCAAACTTCTTACACTAGAATAACTTTTTATATATATATATAT
>NC_092214.1:72158275-72166229 GCF_043381705.1 Parasteatoda tepidariorum | reverse complement strand
AATTTGATGAGCCCTAGATGGAGAAAGTTTGGCGCAAATTAAGGGTTGTCTCAATTTCAACAACGGAGATGTTTCTCTTCTAACTCCCGCGCTGAAATGAACTCTGCGTCCCAGGAGGTGGAGCCAAGTCTCAACTTCTGGTGAACGAACTATACAATGTTTCCGTTGCCAAGGATATGGACATTCTCAGCGAACGTGCACAGAGAAACCAAAATGTATGAAATGTGTCGAAGGGCATTTTTCGTTTCAGTGCACGAAGAGCAGAGAAACACCAGCCACCTGCTGCAATTGCGGAAAGAACCACACCTCGAACTTCTCTGGGTGCGAGGCCCGCCCCAACAGAAAGAAAACAACTGCCCGAACTCCTGCAACTTCAGCTCACCGTCTAGTGACTCTCATGAAAGAACTGCAAGAGCTCATGAAAGATCAGGATGTGCTTAACCTTCTACAAACTCTACTAAAGGGGTCTTTCCAGTGATGATCTCTTCTTTCCTGCAATGACTCACCACTATAAGGACTTATTTTCTTCAACATCATAGTACATAAGAACTATTTCGACTTATTTACCTTATGACTCAACACTTTCCACGAATCGGTTAGTGGCGCTTTGTGCCAAAAGCCGAGATCTCCCGTATTCACATCACATCACATCCCTTCAAGGAGGGAGAGCTCTTAAAAAACGAGGAATCAGTTTCGCTTCTCACCTCCATTCTCAGGGGAAAACCCCCTGAACTCTGATGATTTCTATACACAACAAAGACTCTCAACTTCCAGTTCAAGCTGCCTACATCATAATTCCTACGAAATATCTCTGACCCCACTCATCCCTTATTGACACTCATAATTAGGTGGAAATGTAGATAGCCCTACGAGCTAGAGGCATTGAAAAACTAAATTTAAATCAGTAAACCATTAAATCAGTAAGGAGGGTTGTTGTGCAGCGTCTGAGACTTCGTACCGATATTCCGTTTCTACCCGGTGACGCCCACCTGCAGTATGAGATGTTTACAATCGAAAGTTTAAGTTTTAATTGTTCTTTTTATAACAACTTTTAAATGTTTTTTAACGAATAACCGCTTAATTGGAGTTTGTGAGTTTCCTAATGGTTTGTTATCTTTCACTATTAAAGAGGATCTTTCATTGCCATATTGTTTCATTTGACGTCTTACATTCCCATCACCGAAACATATACAATCCCTTTTAAAAGTGAAGAACAGATAAACAGAAAGTGCAGAAAGACTAATAGAAGGGCAGCGAAAATTAAAAATGTTGAAAAATACTTCCAAAGAAACGATAGGAATCGAACCCGCTACCTTAACATTTTAAAACGTTTTATGGGAGGACAATATCACGCATTCACGAATGCAACAAGAACGGTAGGTAGGGACTTTATTTATGTCGCACTAGAGCTGCACAATGAGCTATAGGCGACTGTCTGGGAAACATCCCTTAGGATGATCAGAAGGCATGCAACAGCAATTTTCATCCTCTGCAGAGGGGATTCATCCCCTGCTTCATGAAACACCCTGGGGTGACTCTGGCCACGAGGAATTTTATATTTTATAACCGTCGTTGAACAGCCGATCCATTTTAGCTTTTACGACTACCAATGTTGGTGCCATTGTCTTGTAATTTTGAATCAAAGCTAGAAAACAAGGGAACTCTTGGATCAAGTATTGAGAGAAATTTTGCCTCAGTGGGGGACTTTTTGAAGGAACTAAACCATATTTGCTTTACCATATTTGCTAAACCATATTTGCTTGAGAAGAAAACCACAAAAACCTTCCACGGTTAGCCTGACTACAAGGGGACTATAACCCATGATCTGTTTATCTTTGAGTTATATTTTACCTTAGCATTGTGATGGTGCGAACCAGATGCGGAATTTGTATTGACCAGTGAATTCCTGGGATCCAGTCGCTGGGATTCGTACCCGGGTTACCTCATTGGGAGGTGACGCACTTTATACTAAGAAATCTAAGTTCACAAGCGAAATTGAAATTTTATGTATATAAATAATGTATGTGATACCTAATGAATAGCTTCATGTTATTGTTTCCATATTTATGAATTATATACAAGCTATATAACTTTTGAAATAGGTGCAGAATTGTTATTTTGACTAAAATGTTAAAATATATTACGATATCAAATATCTCGAATCATCGAATCGAATTTTTAGTATCCCCCTTCGAGTTTGTGATATCGAGGTCTGACTGTGATTTTTAGCAAATTTTTTGTGTTTACCGAATTTTGCATTAAAATGAAGATTTTTATCAAGTTTGAATTCATGTAACACATTGTATTGAATGATATTAATGAGCATTTTTTAATAAAAAACAGCAAAAACTATTTTTTACCAGTATGGAATCATTTCTTCAAAGTCAAGGTTGGCAAAAAGTAAAATTATCAATATTATTTTTGAAGCGAAGAAATTTTAGATATTTTCTTAATATTGAAAAATTTAATGTTTCAATGTTTGCCTTAACAAGGGAGACATTTTAGAAGAATGTCTACAAAGCGTGAGTAGTTTAATTACGAAATGTCAAATTTAAAGTGGTTATCTAGGAAGATAAACTATATAGAAAATATTTTTACTTTTTGAGGAAAACTTGAAGGATGATTAACGAGTATACAAACAAACAATTCATAATAAATTACGTTAATGTGAAAAAGTTATTTTGAGTTTAAACTTATTATTTCATTTGAATAAAAGCTAAATTAAATACAAAATTAATGCAAAAATTGCAAAAATATAAATAAAGAAGATGGGAATTTTATCAATTATTGCGGGGCGGAGTGACTAATAGTTGCCAAATGAAACGTAGTCCACGGGCCATACATTTTACTGGGAAAACGCAGTTTTCAGCTCGAAGAAATATTCAATAATATCAGAAAAATTTTCTAAATTCCCTTTACCATATAAAAAGAATCTCATAAAAGCTATCACTGAAATCAGCATTCATTATTAATAACCCAATATATTTTTACTCAAAATGAGCAAAAAAAGATTATCAAAACACGATTTTCCTCCATTATTAAAATGCGCCAATTTTAATACTGTGCTGTTAATTATCATATGTAACCAAAGTTCCTTTTTTTTATTTGACAAGTAAATATTTTTTGATCAGATATTTCGTTTCAGAGATAAACTGCTTCCGATAAAGGAAAAAATTATATTATCTTTGGTTTAGAGTTTCCAGTGCAAATCTTTCTTTGATTAAAGTTATACAGACATAACTCACTCCTATTGAAAAGCTATTTGGTAAGTCAGATTTTTCAATGCACATATAATGTTACTTTATCATTTCAGTTTTTTTATATTCTATTTTAACTGCTCTTTAGCATAACACATATTTATTTATTTTACTTATTTTTATTAAACTCTTAAGAGAAGCCGAAAGATGGGGTAACTTTGTGCATGATAAATGTTGTTTTTATAATAAACTGCGGAACCATCTCTCGACTTTTAAAGGTTCTCTAAGCTGTCACTCTACGTGGTGCTCCTTTAAAAATGATTAGGAACTCCCGATTTTCCCCTAAATTGTTGATATAAATATATTTTCACTTTAGAATTTTATTCCTAAAAAGACAGAACATAATATATTTTTCTATTCTGCTTTTCTTCAATCTTCTAATTTTCATATTTTTTATCAAACATTAGTGGCCCTTAGAAGTCAGGAATTTTGCGTTTAAAAGCTCCACATAAGTAATCATCAAAAACTGTTTAAAAATGAAACTTAATTTCAAAGAATTCTTACATTCTATACTCGGAAGTTTATTTCGCAATTGTCATAAAACAAAAAATAACAGGAAGAATTATAAGAAACTCGAGAATTTATATCGAGTCCTAATGTTAAAACAATTAAAAAATCTTCTTATAAAAGCTGACAGTTAGGCGAAATGTACGAGGGGAAATATGAATTTGACGTTAACCTTTGGGAGAGGAGTATCGAAGGGAATAATGCTAGTAAATTTTACAGGGAAAATTATAAAAATATCCCTAGATTAATTCATGTAATTATTAATATCGATTCCCCTTGTTAAAACAATTAAAAACAATTTCTTTTTAATAAAAGCTGACAGTTAGACAAAAAGAACGAGGGGAAATATGAATTTGTCGTTAACCTTTGGGAGAGGAGTATCGAAGCTAATAATGCTAGCAAATTTTACGGAGAGAATTATTAAAATCTCCCTAGATTAATTTATGTAATTATTAATATCTATTCCCCTTGTTAAAACAATTAAAAACAATTTTGAGTGAAACTGACAGTTAGACAAAAAGAACGAGGGAAAACATGAATTTGTCGTTAACCTTAGGGAGATGAGTATCGAAGGTAATAGTGCTAGTAAATTTCAAAGTAAAATTTTCGACAAAAAAAGGCATTTATTAAATTATATTAAAATTAAATGCTATATAGTATTATATTATAAAAGCTGTTTTCAAAGTTTTTTATTAGAAGCGAATAGATTAGAAAACGATGTTATTCTATAAGGTTCGTGATCATACCCAGGGCTAAAGAGCTCGCCTCGCCTACACGATCGTAACCGCTAAGTGATCGCTGATGAGATCGCTTCGTGTCTTTATTTATTTAAGTTTCCTAATCTGAAAAATATGTTTGGTATTTTTTTCTTACATTTGAAAAGCATTATTTTGCGTTATTAAAAAAGATGCAATTAAATAACATACATACTCAATATTGCTGAGACATAAGCAATTATTTTTTATTGACTCAGTAGATGTCCTAAGTATCAAATGAAATACATGTCAATTTTAAATCTTATTTAATTTTTCATGTTTAATATATCATTGTTTTTCGGAAATTAATTCGAAGTTCTATTTGGAAAAGAATTATTATTTAAAAAAATAACATCTAAAATATCTAAAAAGTGTTTAAAAAATAATTCTACCAACGGATTTTGGATGGTCTGCTGTTAAACATTGCATCCGGCTCCCTGCTTACTCTCCTACATATAATTTTGTTGTAGTCCTCTATATCTTTTATTATTTCGCTATCTATTTTGAGTTGTTCATTTAAAATTCTGTCATTACAATCATATTTTCGTGAAACCCCTTTTTACACCTCATAAACCACTAAGAGTTCACAAAGCACCGGTTAGAAAAAGAATGATTAATAGATAAGTGCAATCTATGCAATGCTACACAAAAACAAATATTTTCGCTCATACAGGTTTTTATATCGGTTATACTACAACAAACATACATTAACTCTAAATACATGAGTAGCAGTAATTACGTATGAGTTTATTAATAAATTAAGCTATTCATTTCCTTTTTATAAAAGTTATTTTTCAACAAAAAACATGCAAATGTTAGGCCATTAATGTTAACACAGTTAACTATATTAAAAAAAAGTTATAGTCAACAGTTAAACCAGTCTCGTGCAAAATAGTTTTGGTACTAAAACCATTTAAACCATTGGTACCAATCAAAATTGCTGCTATTCATGCAATTAGAATCGATATTTATGTAACCAATGTTATTAGGGTGAACTCTGTTGCGATTTAGTTTTTATTAGTCATAGGAAAAACATTTTGTTTCCCACCCGGCATTTCGCAAAATTAAAGATGCAATTGTCTGAATTGTAAATAATAAATGTTAAAAAGTAATGAAATATTAAATTTTAATATGTGAGACTTTAAAAGCTATATGTAAGACCCAGGTAGCAGAATTTAAGAAGTGAATCTAGAGCATTATCTTCATTAATACAAATTTGTGTGACCTCAGCGTAGTCAGATAAAACAGTATTATTGTAAAAATTCAGCTTAAATTGAAATACATTCAGCAAAAGCATCGAATATAAAGTCCTCAAAAATATACATGAAAACCTTTTATAGTTTAAATTTACGTTTAATTGTATGGAATAATATTAAAAAATTAAATAAATTCCTTAACTGTTAAATCTGAAATCAAGAAACAGAAAAAAAGAATTGCTACCTTTTGTTCTTCGAGGTGTTCTCTCGATTCAGCTCTTTAATTTTTATTAGAAACAAATTTAGCTTAGATAGCGAAATAAGAATTATTTTCACTCAGCAAAAGTCTATTAATGGAAACCTAAAAAGTTTTTTTATGCTGTTTACGTGTAAGCCTTCTAACCTTTAAACGAGATCTGTGACAATTCTACACACATTACCCTAATCCAAAACCTTGGAAAACAACCTTCTATATTAAAACCTGAAAATCGAAGTTGTCTTAGGGTTTTCAAGAGTGAATAAAATCCATGAACAAAACTTGTCTTAAGATGAAAAAAAATTTAAATCTAAGTAATTATAAGGTTTTGTTCGTAACGTCTTGTATGCTCAGCTACCTAAGTAATAATCCCTTTAAGATGTAAGATTTGCAATATTTTTGTTTTTTTGAAAAAAGATTTTTAGTACAAACATTTTCATGGCAATAAAAAGATAATTCCGATACAAGGTTGCCGTTAGATTACATGTTTTCTGGGTAGAGATGTTTTAAAAAAGTGACTTATCTACTTCCCTCATTTGTTTGTTAGCTTGAAAAAATTTATAAAAAATTATTTGCATATACTGCAATAATCTGCAGCGCTCGCTGCCGTTTTCAAGAGTTTTTGCTCCCGAGCATGGGATCATAGCCAGGGGATGAGATGAGTGTTTTAAACATATTATCCTAAACTCTACGCAAAGTAATTTTTTCAATAAAAATACTTTTTTAATAAAAAAAATTTTTTTTTCAAATAAAACCTTACTAAAATATTTTTGAATTAATTTCCAAAAACGCAAGCAAACGATATTTTATCAATAAAAAATTAAATAAAAAAGTCGCATTCGAACTTGCGACATCTCTGCAGTTTTAATACAGTGCTTTTGCTTGATATTTGGTTTCTCAGTTTTCAGCAATAATCATATTTTTGAGAGTATATTTATTTGAAAGCATATTTATAATCACCGCAGAATGATGCATATTAATATTTAAAAAAAATCAAAATGATATTCTTGAGTAAAAAACTTGAACAATTAATAAAGAATATTTGGCGGAAAGCATAAATCGAAATTGAATTGATAAAGTGGTCATATTGATGGTGTCGCGGCGAAATAATCGCGTTGGCGTAGTGATCATGCCGGTGAAATGATCACTACCAGCAAAATGAGTAATACGTGAAATGATCGTGTAGGGAAATGAGCTTTCGACGACACGATCATATAATCGTATCAGATGATCGTGTCGTCGAAATGATCGAATTACCGAAACGAGCTGGAGGTGAAGCGATCTTATTAGTCTATTAATGAAATGAATGTTGGCAATATGAGCCAAACCTCTCTATAATTCAAATATTTCAGCCAGATACACATTTCAGGTAATGAAGGTCATACTGTAGATGCATATTTATATTTCGAGTTTTGAAAAAATGTGATTATCTTCTAGCGATAGAGATGACATTGGAATTGCATGGAGAAAAAATAATAAAATAATTTTTAAACTAGTATAAATAACATGGGGGGGTGGATAAGAAAAATAAAAGGATTATTCATTTGTGGATGTAGGGTAATTTTTCTTTCATTGATGAGAATTAAAGTGTGTCAATAACTAATTGCGTCATCCCTTTGTTTCTTCAAAATTAAGTTGATAATAAAAACATTGTTTTTTAGGTTATCTAATCTTGCATTACAATTGTGCATTAATTGGTTAAATCATTGGCTGCATACATCAAAAAGTTTTTATCATTACTAATTTTATCATAGATATAAATTGTATATAATTGTCTCAAAATAAAGATAAAACAAAGGAAAAGTACAGACAAAACAAAAAAATCAGAAAAGTACAGTTCTCTAGGGAAGAAAAAAAATAATAAAAAAATAACAAGCAACTGGGGGAAAAAAAGGATAAAATTTTTTAAAAATTCCGGAAAATAAAAGATATAATCTCTTCATCAGCCCACAGGTTTATATCTGCAAATAAATATATATATAT
>NC_092214.1:72110649-72158164 GCF_043381705.1 Parasteatoda tepidariorum | reverse complement strand
CAAGTAAGACATCAATATATATATATATATATATACTTGTTTGTATTTACACTAAACTTTATCAGAAAACACAACATTTGCTATTACGGCTATTATTCGAAGGCTATGTCGCCCCATGAAATATTCCTTTTGTGCTAATAATAATATGCTATTTTCATAAGTATGCTTACAACAGTTATTCAAGACTATTAGGTCTCAAGTTTAGCCTATATTTAGTCAGCGCCCTCTGTGCTTATTCTGAATAGAACGCGAAACGTCAAAATGATAAAATTCACAGTTCTGTGAAAAGGAAAAGTGTTTGTAATCTGAAATTTAAATATTTAAAAGGTTACTCACTTCATTATCTGGGCTCATTAAAATTTGTAAAAGCTGAGAATTATTCATTGTTGTTGGATAATTTTCATTTAGGTAGAAAAATCTCCTCAAATTGGGGCTTTTTAAAAATTTTTAACAACGTTAAAAATATTTGAGAAATTTGTTCGTTCTAAAGCCAGATTAATTGTTCATGGCAAAATGGTAAATAAACTCTTAAACTTTAGCCTTGTCTAAAGTGTAAGGCACTTAAACAATAGATTTTTTTTCATTTTTCTAGGCGAAAGAGCTTCGATAAACGCTGTTGAGAAAATCTTTTCACAAAATAATTATTTTAGACTTTTTGCATGCTTTCACGAATTCATTTAAAATGTGGTAAAAATGTCACATAGGAAGATTAGATTAATGGTTATTATTTCTAGGTGAATTTTGAATTGCTTAAAATATTCAACTCAGCTTTATTTCCAAATTTTGCAATTCTTTATGTTAATCTAACTTATATTAATCTTAATTAATCTAACTTTTAATCAATGAATTTTAGTTTCTAATTTTCATTTTTTAATTTCGCATTGATTTAACTTGTATTTCAATCTTAAATTTGTACTATCTTTAATAAATCTGTTACATTTTGCTTTTACAACTTACAAAATACAATTTTAGAAAACACACTCTTCTGAAAGATGCATAAAACTTTCAAAACTTTGAAGTTTAGATGTGTAGTGAGAGAGGAATTTAATTGTAAATTTTAAAAATAAAATTGTTATCAAAAAGTTTTTAATCTTCGAGAAATGAGCTTTTTTCTCATTTGAAGCAGAATTAATTTTTAATTTCAATTTTTAATACAGTACTTAATTTAAACGTTTCTTGGAAAATACCCTTTTTGCCGTAAGCATTTAAAAGTAGTATAGTAAACGTAAATTTAAAAATGTTAGAGCGCGTAACATTTGGAAAAATGTCATGTGCTTTTATGCTACTCTTACATTACTTAAATTATTTTCCGTTTGCATTTATTGTATTTTCTACAGTCTTTATTTGCTTAAAAATAATATAATTTATTTCTATCGCTTGTGATAATTGTATTAACTGCTGGGGAAACAACCTTAATTCAAAGCTTTTCCGTTCATATTAATTCGAAAGAACGAACAAAGACGTCGGAATAAGAAGTCACTGTATCCTTCCAAAAATTTTTACTTTACAGGAATTTTGAAAATTTTGTTTGACATTCTAGATATTAAATTTAGTCAACTGTTCAGTTCATCAAATGTAAAGAGAAATTCTCTGTGATTTAAGCACAAAAAAATACATAATTGGAAAATTACCTTTTAGCTAATGAACTGCCGTTTGGCAAAAACTGTTCCTGTTACTACAAACATTTTGCAACCTACAATTACAAATTTTTAGCTTGACTAGATTCGTCTCCAAAACTGCGAATCCAACTGTCGAACATCTAACCTAATTGAAGATTATTAATTATAAACAATGAAAAAATTTAATAACTTTTAATGAATATAAAAAAATATGAAAGTCAAAAATGAAGCATTCTTTTAATGGTTAATACGTGCACAATTGTCTTTAGTTATCTTGTACCTTAATTATGAAGTCAGGGTTAACCGGAAGAAGTTTGATTATTTAGGATTCCGTATCCGAAAAAAATTGGGAGCCACTTCCCTAGAGAATGAATAAAGATTTTAATTCTCTATAAAAAATTTCTTTAGATTCTGCATTTTCTTCACATTTTTATCCCCTTTGGTAATAATTCAGAAAAGGATTTTACACACGCACTTCACAAATCCTTTTGGAAATCTTATACAAATTGTATTTACGAATTATGAATGTTTCATATGAATGTTTCTACGAATGTTTCATACGAATTGTTTTGTACAATTGCCAATTAAAAAAAAATAGAAATCAAAGGTGTAATGTTTTTCTTTTATTATTAAAACCCATATTTATTTTTCCCCCTGCACAGGTATGTCAGAACGAAAGAAAATAGCTGTGATTGGGGCAGGACCCAGTGGGTTAACTGCTATGAAATGCTGTAAAGAAAAAGGCTTTATACCTGTTTGTTACGAGAGGAATAACGACCCAGGAGGCCTCTGGAGGTATCATGAAGAGGATATCGAAGGAGTTGCATCTGTAATGCGTACAACCATCATCAACACTAGTAAAGAAGTTGGTGCATTTAGCGATTTTCCTCCACCAAAATCCTTTCCAAATTACATGCACAATAGCAAGATGTTCAATTACTTTATGCGTTATGCGGAAAATTTTGACCTTTTAAGACATATCAAGTAAGACATCAAAATTATTTATAAATTTAAGGAAAGGTCCAATTTCAATATTTAGTCACTTATAACTTGTACACAATACATTAAAATCAGCTAATGATGCATAACTTTTTTTTGTAAGTAGACTACTATATTTAAAGAAAATTTTAACCTCGTATAACTTTTTTAAACGATTTCTTGACGGTTTATACACTCATCTCTGATTGTGAAGGACTGGGGTCTGATCTCTACCGGTGGCTTGAAGCCCAACTGGATTCAAATAGATATAATATCAGCTTATATGTGAAGTAAAGGTGTCCTGTAAGCAATGCTGAACATATTTTAGGAGCTGATGGTCACGAAATAATGGAGCTTTCACCTTTATGACCCCCTGTCACACAATGAGCTGCTACGGGAGTGTATTTTTAAGGATTTTTTTAATAAGTTTTGTATCTTTAACTAGATTGAATGGGCGGCTTTGTATAATTTTAATTAGACCGTACACAATTTCATTTCTGAAAACATTTATTATGATGATTATTAATTAATCGTAATTAGATGCATGCAGCTAAAACATTGTTTAATCTGACATTTTACAAATTTTATACTTTTATTAAATAAAGTCACCTAAATTTATATATTTCTTGCACCATTCAGTACACTTGATGAAATTGGTTGATTTATTTGCGAATTTCAGTTATCCAAATTACTATTTTTGTATCAGTTCTAAAGAATATCTAATTTTTGTTATAAAATTGTGCTATATTTTAATTAATTAAAGATTTTCAAGATTTTTTTACGCAGTTCTGTAAGGTTTTGAAAAATTTGTTAACCATTGGTCGTTCTAGATAGAAAACCTTTCGGACTGCCTCATTAAATTCAACCGCATATTATTTTGCTATATGAAAATATGCACACAAAAAATATATAAAACAACATATATTTTGTATGACATTATATTCAGCTAATCGAGTTTCATAAATAGGAGCAAAAATATTCTGAATTACTCTATTAGCTCTTTATACTTTCTTTCAAAAGATATAACAATAAACACAATAAGTAAAAACATCGTTAAAGGGAGTCAAACAACTAATTTTCTGATTAAACTATCATTGCAATATTTTTGAGATGGTAATTACATTCCATATTTTAAAGGACAAGATTCTAAATCCTTTGAGTTTCATCTTATATCTTAATTAATCATCAGCGCTGATTAATAAACATATCTTGAGGTGCTCAAACTATAAACAGTGTACCAATATTTTATTACTAGATCACTATTGGACTACTAGTGACTATTGACTCAAAAATTATTAATAAGTCAACTTTTTTGCACATTCTACAGTCATAAAACTGTTTTTTTTTTTTTAAATATGTCGTTCTTACAAGTGATTAAAATATTTATTAGGATAAAAGTAAGGAGGACTAATTAACTTTAATCCTTTTCCTAATCATCATCCTGCTTTTTTATGTGCATTAAAAAATATTTAGTATGTATCCCACTTTATGCAACTTGCATTGTAAAATGAAGCATATTTTCAACTCGTCTATTTGATTAGACGCAATAAGCAACTTTGACACTTAGTTTCAAACCAACTTATTAAATTTTTATTTTATTTTATAACCATCGTTGAACAGCCGACCCAATTTTTTGGATTTACGACTGCTAATGTTTAACTCCGTAGCCTTGTAATTTTGAACCTAATTCAGAAGACAAACTCCTGGATCAAGCGTTAGGAGAAATTTGCTTTCGTGGAGGACTTTTTGACGGAACTAACCCACATTTGCGTTACGTGGAAAGGGGGACTACGATAACCACCCACTGTTAGCCTGATGACAAAGGAACTCTAACCCATGATTCATCTACCACTGAGGATATTTCACGTCAACACTGTGGTCGGTGAAAGCCGGAAAAAGAATCGTTCCAACCAGCCATCGCAGGGAATTCCAACCCTGCTCACCTGATTGGAAGGAGAACGCTATTCAATTTTTAGAAAAAATAGCATCGGGATGAATGGCGGTCAGGGAGCTGATTCCATTTCAGAAATGTCCCTGGTTTGAATCCCGTAGAACGCATGGGTGTCTTATCTGTCCTTCTTACTGTGAGGACAACGTTGGTCCAAGTAATATGATGCCTCTGAAAAAGTGGTCAGCAAATCTGCCTTTCTGATACCCGGTTGAGCAATAACAAAAAGAAAGAAAAATTCTGGAAGAAACTGTGTTTTCTATCTCATTGTTAATATATTCATTTCAACTGATTTGAATCTATATTTTTTTCTTAAATTTTGTTTCATAAGGAATTTCTTATCGAATGGTCTTATACTCTTTTCAAGGTTTAATTTAGAGGTAGTTAAAGTGGAACCTACACCAGACTTTGAGAGGACAGGTCGGTGGATAGTATCAGTAAAGAGTACTCAAACAGAAGCAGTTACTAAAGAAACGTTTGATGGAATTATGGTATGCATTGGCCATCATGTATTTCCAAATATCCCCACTTTTCCAAATCAAGCCAAGTTTAAAGGATCGATTACACACACACATAGCCTCAAGTCTTGTGATCATTATAAGGGAAAAACCGTCGTTGTTGTTGGAATAGGAAATTCTGGAGTTGATGCTGCAGTTGATTCAACGTTTGTTGCAAAGCAGGTGAGTTTTTGAAGTTATGAACATAAAATTATAATCGAAAAATACTAAGTCCTTATGGCTGTTTGAATTCTGCAACAAAACTGTAAGAATTTTCAGTATCGGATAAGAAACACAGCTCAATGGAATTAATTTTTATAAAAATTGAATCAACCAACCACTTTACGAAAAATGAGTAATGAGATCATTTAAGCATCATATAAGATCATTTAAGCTTTAAAGGTATAATAATTTCGGTTTTCATTTTATTTTGTTTCAATATAAACTACAGTTGATAGTCTTGAAGCTAAAGTAATATAAAACACATATTTCTAAAATATAACATATATGTAACGAAAAATGGGTATTGATAAAAAATATCCTTAAGAGCAGTAATTAGGAAATACTCAAACATTTAAGCTCCTTTAAGGGTATAATAATTTCGATTTTCATTGTATTTTACGTCAGGATACACTACAGTTGTAAGTCTTTTAGTTTAAAAAATAAAAATATATTTTCAGAAAATAGAGTGATACAAATATGACAATGAAAATAAGCCTCATTTGACTACAAATGTATCTCTTCATTAACTTTTATTATTCCAATGTAATTTTCTCTCACTAAGGAATGGATTTATAAAACATTTATTTTTTTAATTGAATTTTCAATTTTTCTCATTTTCAAAAACCTTTACTAATGCAGATTGGCGCCTTCAGCATAAAACTAGTATAGGCATATAACGACCCACCTATCAACATGCTGAAAATTTAGTTAATTTAAGATAGATGCATACATAGGTACAATAGTACATACAGACACGTACATAGATACAATAGTACATACACAATAGAGTACGTACATCAATACAATAATACGTACACAATAGAGGCATGCAGAGATACAAGCATAATAAGCATACCCACACATCATAGCAGGAGTGGACCACTATAGTTATAAGCGTTTTCACATTTCAATGATGTTTTAATAATTAAGATTGTTGAGGTGAAAGTTAATGTCAGTTCTTAACAAGACGCGGAATTGTGAAAAATTATATAAAATTAAAAAAAAGAAAGAGCCAACGAGATACATGTCCGCATTGGGCAATACCCGAGTAGCTTCTTAAAACAAATGACTAATAAGTCAATCATTTATAACTTGTTATACCTTTATAAGAGGCATTTTATCTTTAATAAGCACGAAAAAAATAATATAAATATAGCAAACTGCGTAAAAAAATATAAAGTGAGAAAATAATTGAATTTTAAAAAAATGAGCTAAAGGCTAGCAAAATAATGTTTTTTTTCTTTTTTAATTTTTATTGTTATCTCCATTTTAGCAAAATTTGTCTAAAAATTAAAAATCTAGGAATTTTAAGCTTTCTAAAAAATGCACTTTTGTGGGCCTTGTCGATCCCGTAGACACACCTGTGTTTCAGAGTTTTATATAAAAGTGTATGCTAAAAAAGTGCTAAAATGTGGCAAAAGTTAGAACAACAGTGCGTATATTTTCTAATTTTCAAGAAGCACTCCATATATTGAAGATCTTTTATCGGCATTTCGAACTTAGTCAAAAAGGAAGTATTGATTATTTGATAGTAATCTAAACCGTATGCGGAACTAAAAATTAAGTAAAGAAATTTTAAAAAATTACTTTTGAAAAATTCCAACGAATACTATATAGATGAGTTACATTCATTTCAGATTATGGATATATCAATGCAATGAGGTTGGTGAATAGTTTTTAAACTTAAAACTGACAGTTTTGAAAGTCTTTTTAAGGTCCAAAACCCAGCAATGAAAAATATATATTAAAAAGTAATGAATCATTAACAGTTTAAGTTATTTGAATAAATACATGACATCATTTTGGCGTTAAAAAAAACTTTAGAATGTATTCTAAAAATTATTCACTAGTTATAAAATAACAAGTTATTGTTTAATTCATTTCTATTCTACACTGCAACGACTTCTGAAAACATAATACATTATAAATTTGTATCTCTTAGGTTTATCTAAGCACTCGGAGGGGTTCTTGGATATTATCCAGGGTCGGAACTAAAGGCTCACCGTTTGATATGGATTTCAACACTCGAGTAAAGAACTTATTCTTTTCCTATTTACCATATGACTTCGTCTGTGACAAGTTAGAACAGGATTTGAATGCGAAATTTGATCATGAAACTTATAATTTGAAACCCAAGCACAGAGTCCTAAGTGCACATCCTACGATGAATGATGGGATACCAAATGCTATTCTCAGTGGAAAAGTTATAATTAAAGGTGATATTGTAAGATTTGAAGAAAATGGTATTGTATTTTCTGGAGAAAATGAGGTAACTGAATGTGATGCAGTTGTTCTGGCAACCGGATATCATATTAAATTCCCTTTTCTTGATAGTAAAATACTTTCAACAGATGGGAATAGAGTTCATTTATATAAATATTCTATCCCACCTCACTTAAAACATCCTACATTGGGCATTATTGGTTTATGTCAACCTTTAGGACCAATTTTTCCACTCTCAGAGATGCAAAGTCGTTGGTTTATGGAAATTCAAGGAGGAAAACTTAAATTACCATCACTAAAAGAAATGGAAGAGGATATTGCTCGTAAAAACGAAGCAAATGCAAAGCGTTATGTTGGCTCAGCAAGGCACACTATTCAAGTAGACTTCATACCATTTATGGATGAACTGGCCGAAATAATCGGTGCAAAACCAAATTTTGTGAAGATGGCAATCACAGATCCCAAATTATTCTGGTATTGCATGAATGGTCCTTGTTTGCCATATCAATTTCGATTAGTTGGGCCGCATGCTTGGCCAGGGGCAAGAGATGCAATTTTAAGTCTGGATGAAAGAGTATACGCTCCTTTAAATAAGGATGCAAAAAAGCCATCTGATAACATATTCTGGAAAAAACCAGCTCTATATTTTGGAGCAGTAGCTGCAATAGGTGCTGCAATTTGCAGTAACTATGAAGTTATCGCTCAAAGTTTATACTAATAAAAACCAATTATCTATTATTTTGCGAATAATTACATAGTGCAAAATCAGAACATTTCTATGACATTATGTAACAAAAAAATTTATATTAAATGTATTATGCTTGCTTACACAACAAGATTCAAATATTTGAGAAGTTCATGATATTTTTCTTTCATTCATATAGTTATCTATAAATTAGGGAGTTCTTATCTGCAAAACTGATTTATGTATCTGAGAACTTGATTTTATGTGTCAAGAGAATTTTTTTTGTCGAAAATAAACTTTTTTATAACTTCAAAAATTGCCCTGCATAATCTCCATTTTACTTAATTAACTTCATTATAAGAAAATTCCAAAACCTAAATTAATTTGTATTGCACAAAATGAATTATTTTCTCTTTAGTCCTGCTACAGCTCGTTCACCAAAAGTTGGCACTTGGTTTAGCTTTCATCATGTGGTATGCGACTATACTATTTCGCTATTTTTGGGAGAAGGTTGTGAGCAATCCTGAACAAGGTTATATTCGGCGATCGCATGGCAAAAATATTTATTTCGCAAATTTTATCTACATTTTTTTATCATTAAATATTTCATAAATTTAATGATATTTCTCTCTTTTGAGTGAATAGTTTGTCCTTTTTGAGAAATTTTGCTGAGAACACAGCAGTTTTTAAATTCAAAATATATTTAATTAGCTAGAGAAACGAAAGGTATAATAGCAGATGCTAAAGCGAAGTAAGCGACTGAAAAAAAAGTCACTGTTTGTGCTTGGCGAGCATTAAGGGTTGTCTCAATTTCAAGAGCGGAGATGTTTCTCTTCTTACTCCTGCGCTGAAATGAACTCTGCGTTCGAGGAGGTCGAGCCAAGTGCCAACTCCAGGTGAACGAACTATGAATTAGAATGAACTATAATTAGAATGAACTATAGTTGCACAAGCTTCTAAGACATTTTTTATGAAGAAATAATTGATTGAATTGTATGAATGAAGGATAATAATACTAATAAATGCAATTTTTCAAAATGAAGAACTAAATGAAACCTCTCGGGCTCAGCCATCCTCCATTACACTGAAAATGAGCTGATGAAAGTAGTCGGTCCCAAAATAGTTAACACTGGATTACTAAAACAAATTACATGTTTACGAACTTAATAGAACTTGTATAATAAAAAAAATATTTTCTGTAATTTTACTTAACAAATATTTTTTTAATGTTATTTATTAGGTATAGCATATTACAAGTAGTCCTTCACCTTGATTCAAGAACTTAGCTCTTCATCATACAAAATTGCATTTATTAAGGTTTCCTCGAAACTAAAAATATCCTTCAACTTCACTTAAATTCAATTTATCGAGTGTTTAGATCACTTCTTCAGTATTTCTAATGTAAAAAGAAAAAAACCTTATTTCTAAAATATATGAAAAACTCTAGCATACGAGAATTTTAACAAAATCTGTATTCAGGGAAGTAAATAATGGAGATGCGTAATATTGGGGCTCGGGGCCCAAATACTACCATAGTAAAAACTACTTATTTCTAAAAACAAATAAATGAATTTAAAAAAAATTTCAATTTTTTAAATAATATATTGTGAGAGCTGAGGTGGCTTTGGGAATAGAGCGATCGCTTCCAAATGGGGTGACCGGGTTCGAATGCCAGCGATGGTTGGGATTTGCTGGTCGATACAAATTCCGTACCCATCTCGCACTGACCACAGTGCTGACATAAAATATCCCCAGAGGTAGATGGATCAAGGGTTAAAATCCCCTTGTCGTCGGGCTAACAGTGGGAGGTTTTCGCGATTTTTCTCTCCATGCAATGCAGATGCAGGTTAGTTCCATCACGAAGGCAAAATTCTCCCAATACTTGATCCAGGAGTTCCTTTGTCTTCCGGATTGAGTCCAAAATTACAAGGCTGCGAAGTTGAACTTTGATTGTCTTAAACTCAAAATTGGGTCAGTTGTTTAACGATGGCTTTAAAATAAAATTGTTATTCTGAAAAGGATTTTTTTTTAGAAAAAAAGGAGTTTTAAGGTTTTTCTATGGAAGAAATTCTTCCCCTTGCTGAAAAAAGCAACAATGATTTCTTTACAATGAGTTATCAATATTCCAGGCTCCTACAATTAAAACTAAAAAGCATCTTGTATGTTGTATTTGTCTAGGTAACTCCTCAGTGCCCCCTCTCCCTCCCAAAAAAGAGACAAAAGGGATATGATCATTTACGTTTGCATACGCTTTATGTTACCCTTGAAGTTACAAATCCTTCAAGGTACAATTTTTAACTTTCCTTATTCTTCTAGGAATAAATAGTTTCATAGAGTTTCCTACTGTAATATTTCATTATAATACCAGCTTTTTTATTAAGTACAATTTATGCATGGTTTCTTATAAAAAGAGCTTACTCAGAAAAATAGGGTTCATAAACAGAAAGAAGAATCCTGGGAATGCTTTGTTTAAATCTAGTAGATTAGTAACAAGGGATATGAAAATAAGCTATGCTATATAAATAAACTATGCTATAATTAATATCTTTTGTATTAAATAATATTTCGCAAGGAAAAGTCTTTTTCAAAGCATAATAATTTTAGAGTTGAGAACTAAACATTGGCCTACATTCTCTTTAAAATCAGGGACCGATCAAGACAAATTCGGGTTCAAGGCCCATAAAATTTTCCGGGCCCCTTACACAATATTTTGAAATTAAATTACTGAAGAGTAGTCCTTACAATAAAAAAAAAACTATTGAACTGCATGATTCAAGAGAAACTTTCAAAGAAATTTTGAAAGCAGACAATTGAAGATTATTTATCTAAGATAAAGTTTGCCCATCTATAAATAATAGCAAAATATAAAGCGACAAAACAATTGTCAAAATAAAAATAGTTTGGCGATCACAAAAAATTTAAATTATTGATTTTTGCTAAAAGTCACTGATTAGCTGAATAATTTTTTGTTGTAAGCTGCAATAATTTTTTATTTAGTACTTAAACCAACACAAATCTAGCCCATCTTTCATTAGATTTGAAGATAAGTTCAGCATGTATGCTAAGATATTAAATTTATTAATTATTATTTTTATTAAAAAAATAAACTGCTGGCTAATAAAATTTATAAACAAAATAAATAAACTCCAAGAAAGACAAGAGATATCACAACAAAATTTATTTTGTAGATAACATATTGACCAAGTATCAAATGATCAAATTCATAGACTTCTGTGAAGTGTGGTTCCTCCCAAAATCAGTAGCCAGAGTAGCCGCCATTGTTGCAGATCACCGCTGCCACACGCCTCGGCATTGATTCCAAGAGACTTTGGATGTGTTCTTGGGGTACAGACTAGCCTAGAGCTCCTGTTGACACTAATAATTTATAAGAGACTTTGCAAGCGTGCATTCTTGTTGCATACGTTTAAGCCATTTGCGTAGAAATTGCACCAGTTAAAATTCAGTTGTACTTACGAATTTGATAAATGAATTTGACTTGATCAAATTTTCTTTATATCGTGATACAACCTAAGCCAAAGTGTACAACCTAATATACAACCTAAACCAATGTTCTTTATATCGTGATACAACCTAGCTCACACAAACCAATGTTTGTGTGAGTTAGGTTGTATCACGATGTAAAGAAAATTTGAAATTAAAAAATTAATTTTTTCAGAAAAACGGTTTCTTTCAGTATTTAAAAAACAGTAATATGTTTGAGGCCCCTCAGAAATTGTGAGCCCTAGCCCATGCCTATAGGGCCTAGGTGATAATAAGGCCCTGTATAAAATAAAACAATCCTTTTAATACTTATCTCATGACTTATCTTTAAAAGAAACTTTTAAGAATTAGTGGATTCTTGAGTATGGAATTTTTCATGACACGTAAGTAATCTGAGAAAAAAGTGCTTGATAAATAATACAGATCTATAATAAAATATATGCTTGTTTTTATTACTTTATTTTACCGAGTTGTGTTCATTTTAGCGACAATCACTTCATTGACCGACCATTTCATCGACACCACTGCGTCGACAGGCCATTCCATCGACAAGGTCATTTTGTAGACAGAGTCATTTCGTCGGCAGCCATTTTGACAACAGAGTCGTTTCGTCGACTGTTTCATTTCGTCGATAGGATAATTTCGTTGACAGGGCGGTTTTCTCGACAGTTCATTTCGGAGACAGGGTCGTTTCAAGAATAGGGTTATTTCGTCGACGGGGACATTTCTCCACATGATCATTTCGTCAACATGGTCATACGTAATTTTAAAACCATTTTCAGGGTTTGTTAGATTAAGCATTACGTCACTTGTACTTCTTCGTAATTTAGAGTATTTATTTCGGAATTCTTTAAGCCTAGCCTGAATTATAACTTTTATGCTATGGTAAAATAGCCAGAAAAGAAGCATTTTTGTTCTCTTTTTAAGTTCAAAATTGCCTAATCTTTTTGCCTTACATCTCGTTTCAAAAACAAAACTCTTGTAAATTTGCCTTGGTTTTTTACACACTTATTTCTAAGATTATTTGTTACATTTTTAGACAGAATAAGGCTTATATTGATTAAAATTTCAATGATTGATGAGTTTCAATTATAAATAATCTACTATCATCTTTTTCGATGCGCATGTCAGACATTTAATTAGATTGCGTCTCCTGATCTTGAACACTTTTACGCCTCAGACACTTTTAGAATAAAAAGTTTCATTTGTCAGCTAAATTCGAAGTGAATAAATTAAATAAATATTCCATTATTTTTTTTTAATCGTACATGTCAGACATTTAGTTAGGATTGCGTCTGCTGATATTGAATACTTACGCTTGCGATACTGTTAAAATAAAGCATTTTATTTATAAGCTAATTTCGAAATGAATGAATAATATGAATAGTCCATATTTTAAAAAATAATATTTTAAAAAAACTAAATGTTTTTTTTTTAACTTTTAAGTGAAACCACGATTTTCAATTTAATATTATGGATGAATGAAATTTTGGTAGAGAAAAAAAATTATTTTTCCTTTCATTTTTCAGTTCTTTCGTCAAATTTTAATTATTTTTATTAAACGAATTGCAAATTCCAACTATTTTGCTTTAGTTAAGGCCATTAAAAAATTTTATTACAAAGGGACGATTTAAAGAAATCTCGTACTTAATTTAATGCCGATTGAATAGGGGGATTTTTATTTTCCTTTCTCAAACATAGTTTAAAATCTTTAATAATACCTTGATACTTTTGTAATTAGATATTATTTTCTCTGACATTCGAAATAGCATACTTTGTAAATCACAGAAAAAAGCACTGAAAAAAATATGAAAAGAGCATCTCTTTAACATTTGTATAAACTTAATATCCGATTTTATTCATGCCGTTGTAACTGAATTTAAAAAGAATCAATTATTCAATCCTAATTATTTTTTAAAAATTACTACTTGTACAATGTTTTATTTAAGCTTCAAAGGAACTTTTAATAATTTATAAATTTTTAATACAATTGTATGAGATACTATAATAGTTTTATTATAAATAGTGGATTCCTTAACTATTATCTCTCTGAGTCTAAATTTTTTGATAAGTAAAGTATTAAAACTGAGAGGATATCAATTAAATTTTCTTTAAAATAAAGGTAGTTATAAAAAGTATAATTTGTATTTCATTAAATCATAGTACAATGATTATAATTGTCGAAGTTTTGAGCAATTTTAGAATTGCCTAAGTGTCTTAATTTTGCTAAATAATATGAAGTAGGGAAAATTTATAATTTTTTTTTTATCAGAATACCTTGTAAAATCTTGAAAAATATTTTTTTTTCCTTGAAAAGTTTTAGAAAAAAATAAGTTTGTTGCATGTGTGTCACATATGTTTGTTACATTTTTAAACAGAATAAGGCTTATACTGATTGAGATTTCAATGATGAGTTTCAAAAATAATTCACTATCATCCTTTTCGATATGCATGCATGTCGGACATTTAATTCGATTGCGTCTTCTGATCTTGAACACTTTTACGCCTCAGACACTTTTAGAATAAAAAGTTTCATTTGTCAGCTAAGACACTTTTAGAATAAAATATTTTTTTGTTAGCTAAATTCGAAAGGAATAAATAAAATAAATAGTCCATAATTTTTTTAAATTGTGCATGTCAGATATTTAATTAGGATTGTTTCTGTTGATCTTGAATACTTACACTTGCGATACTGTTAGAATAAAGCATTTTATTTATAAGCTAATTTCGAAATGAATGAATAAAATAAATAGTTCACTGTCATTTTTTCGATGTGCATGATAAACATTTATTTAGGATTAAGTCGACTAATTTTTAGCACTTTTCACTTCAAACTCGCTTAAAATATTTTATTTACTAGTTTAATTCCAGATGATTAATAAAATAAATATTAATTTTGAAATTTAAGGAGCTATAATTTAAAGATGGTATTTTAAAGTTATGTTAATGCTTCTATTTCAAAAAAAAAACTAAATGTTTTTTTCAAAACTTTAAAAGTGAAACTACGATTTTCAATTTAATATTATAGTGAGTGACATTTTGGAGGAGAAAAAAAATTTAATTTTCTTTTGTTTTTGATTTCTTTCGTCAAATTTTAATAATTTTTTTTTAAACGAATTACGAATTCCAACTATTTTGCTTTTGTTAAGGTCATTAAAAAATTTTATTATAAAAAGGACGATTTAAGGAAATCTCGTACTTAATTTAATGCTGATTGAATAGGGGGATTTTTATTTTAATTTCTCAAACAAAGTTTGAAATCTTTAATAACAGCTTGGTACTTTTGTAATTAGATATTATTTTCTCTGATATTCAAAATAGCATACTTTGTAAATTACCGAAAAAAGCACCAGAAAAAAAGCACTGAAAAAAAAAACCTACCGGAAACGAGCATTTCATAAACATTTGTATAAACTTAACATCTGATTTGATTCATGCCGTTGTACCTTAATTTAAAAAGAATCAATTATTCAATCCTAATTATTTTTAAAAAATTACTACTTGTACAATGTTTTATTTAAGTTTTAAAGGAATTTTTAATAATTTATAATTTTTTAATACAATTATATGAGATACTATAATAGTTTTATAATAAATAATGGATTCATTAACTATTGTCTCTCAGGGTCTTAATTTTTTGATAAGTGAAATATTAAAACTGAGAGGATATCAATTCAATTTTCTTTAAAAGAAAGGTAGTTATAAAAAAATTAATTTCTATTTCCTTAAATCACAGTACAATAATTATAATGATCAGAGTTTTGAACAATTGTCTTTCACATCCATTGTTCCTAATCTTGAAGCTTAGGAATAATGGATATGAAAATAAACTATGCTATGTTGAAAATTTATGTAGAATCAATCCATAGTTAATCAAGAAAGAAATATTTTTTCATGAAATTAATATCTTTTGTAATAAATCATAGTGCGCAAGGAAAAGCCTTTTTCAAAGCATTATAAGTTTAGTATTGAGAACTAAACATTGACCTACATTCTCTATAAAATGAAGCAATCCCTTAAATACTTATCTTTGAAAGAAAATTTTAAGAATTTGTGGATTCTTAAGTATGGAATTTTTCATGACACGTTAGTAAACTGAGAAAAAAGTGCGTGATAAATAATGCAAATCTATAATAAAATATACGCTTGATTCATTATTTTATTTTACCGGACTGCTTTCATTTCAGCGACAATCACTTCACTGACAGACCGTTTCATCGACACCACTTCGTCGATGGGCCATTTCATCGACAAGGTCATTTTGTCGACGGAGTCATTTCGTCGACCGGCCATTTTGAAGACAGAGTCATTTCTACGACAGTGTCATTTCGTCGATAAGGTAATTTCGTTGACAGGGTGGTTTTCTCGACAGTTCATTTCGGAGACACGGTCGTTTCAAGATTTGGGTTATTTCGCCGACAGGGACATTTCTCCGACATGGTCATTTCGTCGACATGGTCATACGTAATTTTAAAACCATTTTTAGGGTTTGTTAGTTTAAGCATTACATCACTTGTATTTCTTCGTAATTTAGTGTATTTATGAAGAATTTTTTAAATCTAGCCTGAATTATAATTTTAATGCTATATTATAATAGACAGAAACGAAGCTTTTTTTTTCTTTTTAAGATTAAAATAGCCTACTCTTTTTGCTTTACATCACGTTTCAAAAACAAAATCATTGTAAACTTGATGTTTTAGTTTTTTACACATATTTCTAAGATTGTTTGTTACTTTTCTAAACAGAATAAGGCTTATATTGATTGAGATTTCAATGACTGATGAGTTTCAATAATAAATAATCCACTATCATCTTTTTCGATGAGCATGTCAGACATTTAATTAGATTGTGTCTGCTGATCTTGAACACATACACTTGCGACTCTAATGGAATAAAACATTTTATTTCTAAGCTAATTTCGAAATGAATGAATAAAATAGTCCACTGCCATTTTTTAGATGTGCATGTTTAACATTCATTTGGGATTACGTCCACTGATCTTTCACACTTGTTCAAGCTCAATCAATTTCCAAATGATTGAGCTTTGATGAAAGCACAGTGATTTCTATTAAGGAGTCAAAAATTAAAGTTAAAGCGAAAAGGAGTCAAATCATTGATTTTCAAACACCCAAGAGTTCATAAGTTCACACAATGACGATTCGTGAAATATTGAATAAATTTTGTTTTTTCAAATTCTTTTATATAAATCCTCTCATAATTCTGAAATACCTCTTCTAAAATATAATATAACTCTATGTATGGAAATTCTCCAATTCTCCAATCATATCCATGCGTATTATTTTTTATCCAAAAATATGTCTTATCTCATGCTTCCTTAGCTTTATGAAACTATGATGGTAGAAATGTCCAATTATTTAAATTATTGTCATTTATATCCAAGATTGCGAGTTCTTTTATAATAAATCGGTTTTTATCAAGCAAAAATCTTTCGAAATCTAAAACGATGCTACTCATCTTTTCTATGGTTAATGGGCAAATGGCTATCGTGGCTGGTATACGATAATTTTATTATTCGGTAATATACCTGTGCGCAGGTGCATATTATCACCAGTATCTGGTTTTAAATCGACTAACAGGTAGCCAAAGGGTTTCGAAGTCGTGTCTTGATACACTTCTTGGAAAAATTTCGCTTTTGTTGGATAGAGTTGTCCGCTTAAATGCGTGATTTGACTTTGATCACAAGGATTTTTGAAAAGAAAAAAGTAGTGAGAATTTAGAGAGATATCTTTACCTTTATGGAATATATTCTGTACAATAAAAATTACGGAAACATTACGGTGATGATGTCTAGTAAATAAATGCGTTAATTTGGAATTACTTCCTAATTCAGACATAAGATCATCGAGAATAATTAATGCATTTGAAATATTATTTAAATCTGAAGGAACGCCCTCATGAAATGTCACATTTGGTATTGTTTCAAACATGATTTGATACGCTCCATAACACCAAATAGCTGATTTTGGAAAAGGTTCAACAATTTTTTTGCAGACCTGACTTTTCCCGCAGCCTGTTGGACCAGCCAAACTGCACGCGAACGAATGCCTAAGTTTAGGGAACTCCATAATTTATAGAAAATGATTAAAAAACGAGAATATTTATTGAAAATAAATAACACATTTGATAAGCCCTGATATATTGCTTTTGTGAAAAGTTGAGTTCGAGAGGGTTGTGGGGAACTGGTTGACTATCTACATAAATTGATATAAAATTTAAATTAAAAGGCTTAAAATCAAAAGGTTTTTTTTTCAAATGTTCCATGAAATACATCATTTTCGACACACCCTACAATGACTCACTTAGGAATTTGCCCAGCAAACACATTGTCTTGCACTAGTGACATGTTTCTTTTTGGAACTGAAAACAGCATGCAGAGGACTTGATTGATAGGATATTTTGCAGTATCTTTTTCTAAAGCTTTTGCATGTCCCAGGATTAGGGGCTTACGCGTACTTTTCTTACTAAAAGTGAAATTCTATCTAATACAACTTTATATCCAGACTTTCTTATTAGACAAAACTCTGGTTTACTACGATTTAACTTAGTTTTTACATCCACCATGTTTAATAATAACCTGTTTTGATTAAATAAATCACTATGAATGCCGCCAATCATATCCACAGTTGTATTTCATTTAAAAAACTCTGATCTTTTTTTTTAAGTCCATCATTAGAATTTTTATAATAAAGTTCGGCCGTCAATTGGGAGGTTTTACTGTCATAACTATGGTTTAAAAGAGTTTCAATGTAAGATCGATAAGGATAAGTATTTCTGGAATTAGATATGATGCGGTCGTTTAAAGATACTTCCACTTGAGAAAACAGGAATGCAGAAATAAATTTATTGGACCAATTTTATCATCCGCTGCTAAATTGGTATTATCGTTTTTAAAAATTTTTGCTTGTACGTGAAGCTGGGTTTGGCTAAGATCAATGAATTCATCACCAGAACCAAATATATGAAATTCAACGGGTCCGCCATCAAACACATTCGATAACGGGTGAAATTCTACCCACTGACCACTTTGTATAACCGTTTGTGTGAAACAATTCCAACTTGGACTTCACACATTCTGGAGATCTTTTTAAAAGAAACGTCATGATGAGTCAAAAATATCACGTCCTCTCACTTTCTGTTGCGTTGATGAAATTATCTTTTTCTTAGTTTTGCGTTTTCTTTTATAGCGTCCACTGCAATCATTGACTGTATTTTCCCAAGTGCTTTATTGGCCAGATTTTTAACCGACTCTTTTGCTCTATTTTTGGCTGATGTTTTCAAATCTTGGCCTGCTAATACATCGGACATAACACGTGATCCTGTGACTAATGCTTCTTTTCCAACAGTTTTCGACCCGCGAAGAATATATGGTAGGGCTGCTCTAAATAAACGTCTAAATATGCCGCTCAGATCATAACCTTTTTGAAACGACGCACCTCGATAATAAGGTAAACCGTTTCCCACTTGGGAAGCATAATGGTCCTCCAACTTCTTGGAACAGCAAACGTAAGGTACTTTCATCTTGACATCTCATCTTGAAATGAAACATTTTTGAAAAAACGCTCAATATTTATAGTATTTGTCGCATTCGGAAATGTAGTACAACCATCACTTTACCTCTTTCAAATGGAACAAAATGACCCGAATTCAGTGGGAGTTCAATTTGAATTGTTTGAAATGAATGGCTCGTAAAGGGTAAGTATTGAGGTCTATCATAACAGTGACTGATTGCTTCACCATCATGTCCTTTTATTCGAACGATCCGTAGTAAAGGAGCTTGTGTATCTCCTACAATTTGAGGTGAAATAAGATCTGTGTACACATAGAAAACTGAAAAATTAGACCACGCATCATTCACAAATTCGCTTTTCTGGTTACCCGTAATGACTGCATCTAGTTGGAATCCTAACAATTCACCTAACTTCTCTAAATGAAGGCTGCTACCTTGAACTGTATTTATTTTAACTCGTTTCGTAGCTTTATTGCAGATTATTGTAAGCCGACTTGGATAATTAGGTGAAACAAGTTGTGTATAGCTGATACAATATCGAACATTGATTCATAACACCCCACATCCATTGTTTGCTTAACAGTCGATGCGATCGTGTATCGAAAATAATTATTAGTTTCATTAACGTTCAGCCAAGAATGCGGATAGATGATTTCCCATTCACCTCTTAAATCTACTGGTATAGGTAATTGAGTTTTGAAATAAGAGATTTTGTTATCAGGAAGAATCGCGTAGAGCGATCAGAAGGTAACGTCACGTAGAGAGACATTTCTAAAAATGAACCTTTAACAAATACGCTTCACTATTTATACTTTTTGAACATCCGTCACCCAATCATTAAACTTTGTCGAATAACCTAAAAATTTAACAAAGTATTGTTTCTCTCCATTGATTTTTTTCCTCTTAATTATTTTTCAACTGGATAAAATCCAGAATCGACTACTTTTTGTAACTCTTCTGCATAAAAGGTACCTTCGATTGATTCATTCATTAAATCTTTTAATTTATACACTATAGGATTTCGTGGATTATTTTATCTATTACAAATAATTCACGTGTCCAATTATTTTCATATCCTTCTTCAAGGTGACGTTTAGATTTACTGATACGAACAGTGTCATCTATTTGAAGAACAGCCTTATCATTATTCATATTATCACTCTATAAATTATTCTATACTTCTTTTTGATTATCCATATTCACTGAGGCTGGTTCCATTTTTATACTTCTGTGTTTGATATGATTATAACAATATACTAACTTTGAAATGACATCAATATATTTTTTCGTGTTATATTCTGTAAAGTATTTCCACATCTTAGTTTTTAAGGTACGATTAAATCTTTCAACAATACTTGCTTTAGTTTCATTATTTGTAGTAAAAAAATGAACTCCTATCTTTTTAAGATATTGTTGCACAAGTTTATTTGTAAATTCCGTACCTTTGTCTGACTGTAAATTTTCTGGTTTTCTTTCTTTAAAAATAGTTTTTAAAGCAGATAATATATTTTTGGCTGATTTGTCTTCAATAGGAACAGCCCAATCAAACTTTGAGAAACAATCTATACATGTTAAGAAATATTTAAATCTAATATTAAATCTTGCTAAAGATTGCATGTCAACTAAATAAATTTGAAATTGTTCATCTATACCTCCAACAATCACGCCGTAACTCTTCTTTTAGAAATTGTATCTGTTTTCATTGGCTTTGGACAAATTCTGATACTTTTCATCATCACAATATGTTTGCTACCTTTTTTCAATGTTTTTTTTAAAATTGATGCCTCGCCTATTATGTTTGAACACTCAAACTCCTAAATTCTATTTTCTCAGTAACTACTATTGTTAATTCTAAGATTTCACTAAATTCTTTGAGGCCTTCGGGTGTTGCCGTGGATTGCCACCAAGCCTACCTTTTTAATCCTCTTTTTCTTTTGCTGAGAGATAGCCTACAGTATTCTCCGGATGCCCCCTGACGGGGGCGGGACGGGGTTGAGCTTTGATACCTCCAACAATCACTCGATTCCGTTTAAATTTCTTTTTAACAGGTTTATGTAAAGTATAAGAATCTTTACTTTTTAACCATTTCTTAACGTCACTTTTCTTCATTTTTCCTTTCACAGAATTATAAACAACATTTACACCTACAAAACTTCCTGGATTTTCAGGTTTTTCACAAACGGATGAAAGCAAATTATCAGTAATCTATTTCAACAAATTTTAGAAATTATGAGAATTTTTTTCCTCTAATAACAGTTTAATTCTAACAGTTAAAATTAACAATCACAAACATTCTTAAAAATAATGGTACAATAATTTTAATAAAATTAAATAGTAATACCTATATAAGTATAAAATAGTTTTCCTTGTTGCATTAGAGCAAGAATTTTTTTCTTCTGTATTAAGAACCTGAAAAAAAAGTATTATTCTGAAAAAGAAAATTTCATTGCCTCTGAAAAAAAAAGAAATCTCCTTTCCTCTGAAAACAAAAGTTCAACACGTAATTTTTAAAAAATATATAAATAACAACAAAATGTGTGAACATTATTAAATACATTTTATTTTCAAGGATTATAATAAAAAAAATAATTAAATTTCAAAGGAACAAAAAACTTTTCGAACAGCAGCTATACATTCATCTAAATGAATCGCTTTCAAATAACTTTCACTTAAAGAGGTTATCAGTTGTTCACGGTGGAAGAGTTTATTCTCAATGAGTTCTTCTTCGAAGTCTCTCACAACTCCCACGACGTTCAAAAACATACACGACTCATTAAAGTCCTTAACAGACACCAGGTCAGATTTCCAACTCTTCGTCACAAATTCTTATAGACGGCAGAATACTTTTTTTTCTCTCCAATGTTCTTATACAGAACACAGAAGAGGAGTTGATTCATTCGCAGCTCAGCTTCCCCATACATGTCACCGCTTGGCTTTTCCACAAATAGGCTCCTTTTCGATACCATCTTCAATGTTTTGAAGAGGTCACTGGACTTAAACTTTAGGGTTAGGTAACTGGATATCACTTCGTCCTGGACTTTTCTAATGGCGTTCCACTGGGCGAAGCTAATGTCTAGGGGGGAACTTGTACAGTCGTCCGCTCGTACACTTGTGTTCGTGAGTGAGCCTGTACTTGCCGTCATTAGCCATGAGCATATAAAATTCTCTCTTGTCGCATTCATTGACCGCCTCAAGAGCTAGGTTGATTTCCACGATGTCGAAAATGGAGGTGGGTGGACCATGTTGCAAACACACAGTGAACTGTTCTGGCTTAAGAGTGCTTATAAGTATTGCCACCCTAAACAAGTAAAATAATAAGAATAAGTGCTGCCACCACCAGAGAATAATAAATAAAATATTTAAAAAGTAATAATAAAAAGAAAATGATATCAAAATTGAAACCACAGAAAGGCAGAAATAAGTTAATGGAGAGAAATAGACAGTGAATGACGTATTTCCAGATGAAAACTTAAAAGTGTTGCCACCCTCAAAAGGTAATAATTGAAAATATTAAAAAACAAAACTAAATTAAAAACAGAAACTGGGCAGAAATGAGCTGACTTCCGGTATATGACATGCAGGTTCTAGAATACTTCTTCACTGGCACGGAGAGTAGCTCAAAACTTCGTAGGTTTGTGGTCTTAAGTAATTAGTAAAAAACTTACAATTAAACAGGATACAAACACTCGAAGGAAATGTAACCAACGGCATCCTGCTAAAGAATACTTCATAGAACACCCTGGGGTCACTCTAGCCAAGAGAAATTTTATTTTATATTTTATAACCGTCGTTGAACAGCCGATCTGTTTTAGGGTTTACGACTAAAAATGTTGGTTTCGTAGTCTTGTAATTTTGAATCAAAGCCAGAAAACAAGGGATCTTTTGGATCAATTATTGGGACAAATTTTTCCTCAGTGGTGGACTTTTTGAGGGAACTAACCCACATTTGCGTTACATGGAGAGGAAAACCATGAAAACCTCCCACGACTACAAGGCGACTCTAACCCATGATCTGTCTATCACTGAGGATATTTTACGTTAGCACTGCGGTTTCGCGAACCGGGTGCGGAATTCGTATCAACCAGCGAATCCCAGCCGTCGCTCAGATTCGTACCCGGGTCACCTCATTAGAGGCGACGTACTTTATGCTAAGAAATCTAAATTCACTATCGAAATTGAAATTTTATGCATATAAATAATGTATGTGATACCTAATAAATAATTTCATGTTATTGCTTCTATATTTATGAATTAAATACAAGTTATATAACTTTTAAAATACGTGAAGAGATTTTATTTTGACTAAAATGTTAAAATATATTACGATTTCAAATATCTCACATTTTCGATTTAACGAAATTTAAGCAACCCCCTTCGAGTTTGTGATATCGAGGTTTGACTGAGATTATTAGCAAATTTTTTGTGTTTACCGAATTTTGCATTAAAATGAAGATTTTTATCAAGTTTGAATTAGTGCAACATATTGTATTGAATGATATTAGTGAGCGTTTCTTAATAAAAAACCACAAAAACTATTTTTCACCAGAATGGAATCATTTCCTCAAAGAGAAGGTTTGCAAAAAATAAAATTATCATTTTTCTTTTTGAAGCAAAGGAATTTAAGATATTTTCTTAATATTGAAAAATTCAATGTTTCAGTTTGCCCTAACAAGGGAGAAATTTTAAAAGAATGCCTATAAAGCGTGAGTGGTTTTATCACAAAATGTCAAATTTAAAGTGGTTATCTAAGGAGAAAAACTATATAGAAAATATTTTTACTTTTTGAGGAAAACCTGATGGGTGATTACCGAATATATAAACAAACAACTCATATATAAATTACGTTAATGTGAAAAAGTTATTTTGAGTTTAAACTTGTGATTTCATTTTAATAAAAAAGCTAAATTAAATACAAAATTAATGCAAAAATTGCAAAAATATAAATAAAGAATATGTGAATTTTATCAGTTTTTGCACTGCGGAGTGATTGATAGTTGCCAGATCAAACGTAGTCCCCGAGCCACATTTTTTGCTTTTCAGCTCGAAAAAAAATTCAGTATTTTCAATAATATCAGAAATATTTTCTAAAATCTCTTTACAATAAAAACCGAACCTAATCAAAACTATCGCTTAAATCAACATTTATCCTTAACAACCCAATATATTTTCACTCAAAATGAGCAAAAAAAAATATTATCAAAACACGCTTTTCTTCCATTATTGAATTTGCCAATTTTAATTTTGTGTTGATATTTATCTTAGGTAACCAAAGTCCCTTTTTTTTTCTTTGACAAGTAAATATCTTTTGATCAGATATTTCATTTCAGAGATAAACTGCTTGCGATAAACGGAAAAATTATATTATCTTTGGTTTAGAGTTTCCAGTGCAAATCTTTCTTTGATTAAAGTTACCCAGACATCACTCTCTCCTATTGAAAAGCTGTTTGGTGAGTCAGATTTTTTAATGCACATATAATGTTACTTTATCATTTCAGTTTTTTTATATCCCATTTTAACTGCTCTTTATCATAACACATTTTTATTTATTTTACTTATTTTTATTAAACTCTTAAGTGAAGAAACAAGATAGGGTAACTTAGTGCATGATAAATGTTGTTTCTATAATAAACTGCGGAACCATCTCTATTTTGAGAGGTCTTCTAAGCTGTGTCTGTACGTGGTGCTCCTTGGAAAATGATTAGGAACTTCCGATTTTCCCCTATATAGTTGATGTAAATATAATTTTTCATTTTTGAATTTTCTTCCTAAAAAGACAGATCATAATATTTTTTCTATTGTGTTTTTCTTCAATTTTTTAATTTTCATACTTTTTGTACCCAACATTAGCGGCCCTTAGAAGTCAGTAATTTTGAGTTAAAAAGCCCCACATAAATAATCATCCAAAACTGTTTAAAAATGAAACTTAATTTCAAAGATTTCTTACATTCTATTCTCGGAAGATTACTTTGCAATTGTCGTTCAGCAAAAAATAACAGGGAGAGTTATAAAAACCTCTCTAGATTAATAATTTATATAAGAATTAATATCAATTTCCCTTGTTAAAACAATTTAAAAAATTTAATAAAAGCTGACAGTTTGACAAAAATAACGAAGAAAAAAATATGAATTTGTCGTTGACCTTTGAGAGAGGAGTATCGAAGGTAATAGTGCTAGTAAATTATACATGGAGAATTATAAAAATCTCTCTAGATTAATTTATGTAAGTATTTATATTAATTCCCCTTGTTAAAACAATTAAAAACATTTTTTTTAAATAAAAGCTGACAGTCAGACAAAAAGAACGAGGGGACATATGAATTCGTCATTAACCTATGAGGGTGGAGTATCGAAGGTAATAGTGGAAGTAAATTTTACAGGGAAGGGAGAATTATAAAAATCTCTCTAGATTAATTTATGTAAGTATTAATAACGAGTCTCCTTGTTAAAACAATTAAAAAAAAATTTTAATGAAAGCTGACTGTTAGACAAAAAGAACAAGGGAAAATACGAATTCGTCGTTAACCTTTGGGAGAGAAGTATCGAGGGTAATTGTGCTGGTAAATTTTAAAGTAAAATTTTCGACGAAAAGGCATTTATTAACTTATCATATTGAAATTAAATGCTGTACAGTACTATATTATAAAAGCTATTTTCAAAGTGTTTGAATAGAAATTTTTTTGATTAGAAACGAATAGATTAGAAAATGATGTTATTCTCTAAGGTTCGTGATCATACCACCCACAGCTCACTTCGCCTACATGGTAATTTCGCTTACACGATCATATCCGCTGACTGATAGCTGATAAAATCGTGTCGTGTCTTTATCTATTTAAGTTTTCTAATCTGAAAATTAGTTTGGCATTTTTTGCTTAGATTTTAAAAGCATTATTTGAATTATTAAAAAGGATGCAATTAAATAACTTACATATTCAATATTGATGAGTCATACGCACAATTATTTTTATTTACTCAGTAGATGTCCTAAGTTCAAAATAAAATACATGTCAATTTTAATTCTTATTTAATTTTTGATGTTTAGAATGCCATTGTTTTTCGAAAATTAATTCGAAGTTCTATTCGGAAAAAAATTATTATTTAACAAAATAACGTTTAAAATATCTAAAAAAGTTTACAAAATAATTTTACTAATGGTTTTGGGATGGTCCACTATTTAACATTACATCTGACTCCCTGCTTACGGTCCTACATCTAATTTTTTCTGTAGTCCTCTGTTTCATTTATTATTTCGTTATTTATTTTTACGTTGTTCATTTAAAATTCTGTCTTTGCAATCATATTTTTGTGAAACACCTCTTTACACCTCATAAGCCACTAGAAGTTCACGCAACACTGGTTTGAAAAAAAATGATTAATAGATAAATAGTTATCTACGCAATGCTGCACAGAAACAAAATATTTACGCTGATACAGGTTTTTATATCGGTTATACTACAACAAACATATATTAATTCTAAATACCTGAGTAGCAGTAACAACATATGAGTTTCGTAAATAATGAAGCTATTCACTTCATTTTTATAAAAGTTTTTTTCAACACAAGACATGCAAATGTAGGGCCATGAATGTTATCACATTCAGCTACATTAAAAATAAACAAACAAACAAACGATATTTTATAAATCAAACATTAAATAAAATAAGTGGCATTTCGAACTTGCGAAATTTCTGCAGTTTTAATACAGTGCTCTTACTTGATATTTGGTTTTTCAATTTGTGGGTTGTTTGGCATCTTTGTCAGAGTCCCCACTTCACTCTAAAAAGAAATCTATCTCTAGAAAAGCCTTCCACATGAAAATGTTTCCGAGAGCGGATTATAGGTTTCTTCATAAATAACACTAAGTTTCTATCTTTATTAACATTTAGGAAACTTGTAAATTTAACTAAAACATTCTAACATATATAAAACTTAACCACTTTAATATTGAAGCAGCATAGAAAAAAACTGCGAAAAGGTAACCGGCGAGAACATGCCGGACTGCTAGCTAGAGCCGACGAGGAGAGAGAGCAAGCTGTGGGGAGGCGGCCAAGTTATATCCAAAACATACTGTGCGCGTTTTGCTGATTTCGCCCTTCACGCATATCTCCATTTAGGTATGACGTTTACCTCAATTATCGGCTGCAAGTGACGTAGTCCAACGTCAGAGATTCGTAGTTCGGACTTTACATTTCAGACCGCAACGCCACAAGTTTTCATCAATATTCATATTTTGGATAGCATATTTATTTGAAAGAATATTTTAAATCACCGCAGAATTATGCAAGAAATTTTTAAATCCTTCTCTTTAGAAAAAAACTTAAACAATTAATGAAGAATATTTTCAGGAATAAAACAAGAAATAGACTTAAGAGAAAAGATTTAAATATCAAAAATGAAAATAATCTTGAATTTTCTAATATTCTTGAGACTGATTGTGATAATGTCGGGCCTCATTGTAAAAATCATGTTGACGGAATTATGCGAATTCAAGGTAATGAAGGGGGGGAAAAAAGATTCCAAACTTCAGGAAATTTTAGACTATTTTTCAGATATTTTTGCTAAAAATAGATATGATATAGAGACAATAAGAATTAAACCTAAAAAGGTAAGATTAACATCAGACTTACCAGTGTCATTTATTTCATTGAAATAAAAATACTGAGGTCTTAAACTTCAGATTAACGACCATTGTGTCAATTTTTTTTACAGTTTATTTTCAAAGTATACAATCCTGAATATAAGTTTAAGATTGAAATTTTTTCTGACAAAAAGTGTCAATTTATATTTTAATTGTGTTAGTATGAGGAATAACTTTATTTATTGTGATTATCAAGAAGGACTGAAAAAACTTATATCACAAGAACTATTGTAAATGAAGATCTAACACTTCAATTTGATGGTAGCGCTACTTCAAATTTTCTTTTTCTTCCTCGAATGCTTTATGAAAAATTTTTACATTGTGTGCAAATGTGTACTTTTTATAATTCATGTTGCTTTATATCTTGTTGATATCACAAGTATTACTATTTTTTTTTCATTTTAATTGTGTCATCATAGGGAAAGTTTTGCAAAGGGTTGATTTTTAAAATTTGTTGATATTAGTTAAACTTTTTCGGCGAGGTGGGATGTAACATAAAAAGCTTCTATTAATCTTTTTATGCTAGTTCTTCACTATAAAACTTAATCCTAATTAATTATTCAAATCGAAATGCTTTCTCACACTTCTAAAAGCCACATCCTGTTCTTAAATCTATTTTTGGCCCAAGTATGCATAAATTTAAGTAAAGACATTTTTCCCTTTAATCTTCGTGGTAATCACTCGACCTATTTCATAAACCAATAGTAATTTCTAATATTTCCCTCTTTTCCCTAAATAGAGACATTTTCGGATTTTTTGCAAGATTTTCCCTACAAGAAAGACTGATTGTCGATGGAGTGAACTACACTTTTTGCTCGCCACTAAACAAAGAATGATATAATAAAATTCTTTTGCTTTCATTAAAATCATGTGTCTGTTTTCCTGCTCCGTACGACTGCATCATTTTATATATATATATAGTACAACTAGTATTTTTGGCTAACTTTTATATTTGTTTTCTAAAATAGCTAGTTTTAATTATTATAGCTTTATTAATTTTGTTTTGATTATCATTGTCTCATGTCAAAAACATACCTTGTTATTCTTATTTTAAAAATTACAAAAAGTGTTCTTATTNGTGTGTGTGTGTGTGTGCGTGCGTGCGTGCGTGCGTGCGTGCGTGCGTGCGTGTGTGTTACCGGCAAGTATGAAATCCGGCATTGTATAGAATGTCTAAAATTAGCCGGCAAAGTATGAAATGATTTATATTTCACACATATCCTAAGCATTCTATAGATTGCCAAATAAGAAACCGACAAAGTATAAAATACATCTCCCATTCGTTTCAAATATCACTTGGCAAGGCTCGTGACTTTTAACGTGTGACTTTCAACGCGTGACTCGTGACTTTTGACTAATAACAGAAATTATTTTTTTACTGTGCTACATGGAAATGGAGGAATTTAATGAAATTTACATGGAAAAAGTTTATGAAATGTAATTCAAAATATCATTCAAGCCTACCATGTGGCAACAAGTACGTTAATTTCATATTTTTTACATGAAAATTTTGTTTCCCTTAATAAGAAAGGCTTAAATTTTGTTTTGCATAACTTTTTAATTTCCTTTCCACATTTTGAATAAATGTTTTTTAATGGCACTCTCAGTATTTTTTCAGAATAACATTTTCATTTTTGACAAATACATGTTACTGTGAATGACCGAAATCGGTAGTTTTACATTTATTCGGTATTTTGATACTTACTGACGACAGATTAGAAGAAACATCAGTGTAGGGTATACCGGGCAAATGTATACCGGGCAGTGGCACTTGACCTTAAAAAAACATCTGTGTAGGGTATACCGTGCAAATGTATGCCGGGCAATGGCACTTAACTAGAACTAGTGTGACTGGATCTTTGGTAAATGTCCGAAATTTGAGATCAAGTGCCATTGCCCGGTATACATTTGCCCGGTATACCCTACATTGATGTTTTTTAAGGTCAAGTGCCATTGCCCGGTATACCCTACACTGTTTTTTGAGGTCAAGAGTCACTGCCCGGTATACATTTGCCCGATACTCCAAACACTGATGTTTCTTCTAGTCTATCGTCAGTAAGTATTAAAATATCGAATAAATGTAATTATATCCACGAATAAATTAATATCAAATCGGATGTAATAAATATTTCGGACACTCACCAAAGCGACTATGTGATTGTCAACATTCACTGGTGAAAGTCAACAACCACCATTTTCTCTCATTCACAGTAACATGCGCATCATTTACATAATGACCTCATCAGGACGTTTATTTCATACTTTGCTTAAATAGCATCCGGCATTGTATAGAATACCTAGGCATTCTACACAATGCCTAGGCAAAGTATGTAATACTTCTCACATTTCATACTTTGCCTGAAAACGTCAGGCATTCTATATAATGCCTATTCATTCTATACAATGCCGGCGTTTCATACTTTGCCGGTAACATATATACAATCAAACATTTTTAACGTGAATTTAAAAATGTTTGAACGTGTAACATCGGGAAAAATGACATGTGTTTCTATGCTCCTCTTACATTACTACAATTGTTTTCCGCTGGTATTTATTGTATTTTCTACATTTTTTTTATTTGCTTGAAAATAATATACTTAATTTAAATATAATATTCCTCTGAATTCAGATTTCCCTCGTGACCATTCACATGTGACGTTTCTCATGATCTGATGACACTGATCATGACCAATATAATAAGATTTACAGAATTTCCTTATTCCAAAGAGAAAAACAGTAAAAACTAGAAAGAAAACTAGTCCCAAAATTATTGAATTGTGATAGTTATCGTTATTGATTACTATCGCTTATGATAATTGTATTAAATGCAAAGAAAACAACCTTAATTCAAAGTTTTTCCGTTCATATTAACTATAAAGAAGGAACAAAGACGTCGGAATAAGAGGTCACTGTGTCCTTCCAAAAATTTTTACTTTACTTGAATTTGGGATACTTTGTTTGACATTTTACTTATTTAATTTTGTCAGCTGTTTAGTTTATCAAACGCATCGCAAATGTAACGAGAAATTCTCTGTGATTTAAGCAATACAAATACGTAAGAAAATTACTTTTAAGCAAATGAACTGCCGTTTGACAAAAACTGTTTCTGCTACTATTGTCAATGACCAGTGTTCCTTTATTAAATTGTAATGAGACGATATTGATTTAACCACGAAAATGATAGAATGAACAGTTCAATGCTTATTACATTCCTTGAATAAGCAATTCCACCTCCCAAAAATATTATCTCGCGGTACCCAAGAGCAGCTGTTCCCAAATGGTGTTCCGGGGAATCCTATAGTTCCGTGGAAGAGTCAAAAGAGCTCCGGGAGTTAAGACTTTTTTTTAAATTTTTTTTTTAAAAAAAATTTTGAAATCTGTAATTACAAATTTTTAGCTTGACTAGATTCGTCTCCAAGACTGCGAATCCAACTGTCAAACATAAAACCTAATTGAAGATTATTAATGATGAAACGATGAAAAAATTTTATTCATCTTCTTATAAATATAAAAAAGTCTATAAGTCAAAAATAAAGTAGTCTTTTATTGGTTAATAAGTGCAAAGTTGTCTTTATTCACCTTAATTATGAAGTCAGAGTTCCGCCGGAAAAAGCTCGATTATTTAGGGTTCGTATCCGAAAAAAATTACGTGCCGCTGCCCAAGAGAACGAGCAAAGATTTTAATTTTCTACAATAGTTTTCTTTAGATTCTGTTTTTTTTAATGTATTTTTATCTCCTTTGGTAATAATTTAGGAAAGTATTTGGCACGCATTATGACATACATGGCAAATCCTTTCGGAAATCCTATACAAATCCGAAAGGAATTGTTTTTTTTCAATTGCCAATTATAAAAAATCGATGTGTAATATTTTTCTTTTATTATTGAAATCAATATTATTTTTCCCCCTGCACAGGTATGTCAGAACGAAAGAAAATAGCTGTGATTGGGGCAGGACCCAGTGGGTTAACTGCTATGAAATGCTGTAAAGAAAAAGGCTTTATACCTGTTTGTTACGAGAGGAATAACGACGCAGGAGGCCTCTGGAGGTACCATGAAGAGGATATCGAAGGAGTTGCATCTGTAATGCGTACAACCATCATCAACACTAGTAAAGAAGCTGGTGCATTTAGCGATTTTCCTCCACCAAAATCCTTTCCAAATTACATGCACAATAGCAAGATGTTCAATTACTTTATGCGTTATGCGGAAAATTTTGACCTTTTAAGACATATCAAGTAAGACATCAAAATTATTTATAAATTTAAAGAAAGCAATGTGATACTAGGTTAAGGAGAACGTCGGATGAAATAATTTAGTACAATTTCAATTTGGTCTCTTATAACTTGTACACATTACATTAAAATCATCCAATGTTGTATAGCTTTCATTTGTACGCAGACTACTATATTTAACGCAAATTGTAGCCTTCTATAACTTTTTTCAGCGATTTCTTGATTTTTCATGCATTCAGTTCCGGTTGTCAGTAGCAGTTTGCATATTTTGGGAAAATAATACTGATGGTCCCAAACTTGTGGGGCTTTTTCCTTTATGATCCCCTGACCCACAATGAGCTGCCGAGTTAGTGAATTTTTTAGGAATTTTTTTTTTAATAAGTTTTGTATATTTAACTACATTGAATGGGAGGGGATTCGTATAATTTTAATTGCACCGCAATCAGTTTAATTTTTGAAAACATTCATTATGATGATTATTAATTAATAGAAATTAGATGTATACAACTAAAACAATGTTTAATCTGACATTTGACGAATTTTGCGTTTTTATTAAATAAAGTCACATAAATTTATATATTTCTTGCACCATTCAGTACACTTGATGAAATTACTTAATTTATTTGCAAATTTCAGTTATCCAAATTACTATTTTTGTAACAGTTCTAAAAACTATGTAATTTTTGTAATAAAATTGCACTATATTTTAATTACTTAAAGATTTCAAGATTTTTTACACAGTTCTGTAAGGTTTTGAAAGATCTGTTAGCCATTTGTCGTTCTAGACAGAAAAACTTTCGAACTTCCTCATTAAGTACAACCATATATTATTTTACAATATGAAAAAATTATAATAAGCAATATATATTTTGTATGACATTATATTTAGGTAATCGAGTTCCATAAATAAGAGCAGAAATTACTGAATTAGTTCTATAAAGTTTCTTTCCAAAGATACAAAAAAGACACAATAAGTAAAAGCATCATTAAAGGGAGTAAAACCACTAATTTACTGATTAAACTATCGTTGCAATATTTTTGAGATGGTAACTACATCCCATATTTTAAAGGACAAGAATCTAAATCCTTTGAGTTTGATCTTATATCTTAATTAAGCATCAGCGCTAATTAATAAACATATCTTGCGGTGCTCAAACTATTAACATTGTGCCAATATTTTACTACTAGACCACTATTAGAGTGACTATTAACTCAAAAATTATTAAAAAGTAAACTTTTTTGCACTTCTACTATCATAAAACTGTTTTTTTTTTTGTTTATTTTTTTATTTATTTTTATTTATTTATTTTTTTAAAATATGTTGTTCCTACAAGTGATTAAAATATTTATTAGGATAAATGTAAGGAGGATTAATTAACTTAAATCCTTTTCCTAATCATCATCCTGATTTTTTATGTGCATTAAAAAATCTTTAGTATGTATCCCACTTTATGCAACTTGCATTGTAAAATGAAGCATATTTTCAACTCGTCTATTTGATTGGACTCTATAAGCAACTTTGAAACTTAGTTTCAAACCAACTAATTCAATTTTTATTTTATTTTATAACCGTCGTTGAACAGCCGACCCGATTTTTTTGGGTTTACGACTACTAATGTTCAACTCCGTAGCCTTGTAATTTTGAACCTAATCAGAAGACAAGGGAGCTCCTGGATCAAGAAGTGGGACAAATTTGCCTACGTGGAGGACTTTTTGATGGAACTAACCCGCATTTGTGTTACATGGAAAGGAAGATCACGAGAACCTCCCACTGTTAGCCTGATGGCAAAGGGACTCTAACCCATGATCTGTGTACCACGGAGGATATTTCACGTCAGCACTGTGGTCGGTGACAGCCGGAAAAAGAATCGTTCCAACCAGCCATCGCAGGGAATTCCAACCCTGCTCACCTGATTGGAAGGAGAACGCTATTCAATTTTTAGAAAAAATAGCATCGGGATGAATGGCGGTCAGGGAGCTGATTCCATTTCAGAAATGTCCCTGGTTTGAATCCCGTAGAAGGCATGGGTGTCTTATCTGTCCTTCTTACTGTGGGGACAACATTAGTCCAAGTAATGTGATGCCCCTGAAAAAGTGGTCAACAAATCTGCCTTTCTGATAACCGATTGAGCAATAACAAAAAGAAAGAAAAATTCTGGAAGAAACTGTGTTTTCTATCTCATTGTTAATATATTCATTTCAACTGATTTGAATCTATATTTTTTTCTCAAATTTTGTTTCATAAGGAATTTCTCATCGAATGGTCTTATACTCTTTTCAAGGTTTAATTTAGAGGTAGTTAAAGTGGAACCTACACCAGACTTTGAGAGGACAGGTCGGTGGATAGTATCAGTAAAGAGTACTCAAACAGAAGCAGTTACTAAAGAAACGTTTGATGGAATTATGGTATGCATTGGCCATCATGTATTTCCAAATATCCCCACTTTTCCAAATCAAGCCAAGTTTAAAGGATCGATTACACACACACATAGCCTCAAGTCTTGTGATCATTATAAGGGAAAAACCGTCGTTGTTGTTGGAATAGGAAATTCTGGAGTTGATGCTGCAGTTGATTCAACGTTTGTTGCAAAGCAGGTGAGTATTTGAAGTTATAAGCATTAAATTATAGTCACACTCTGCACACCTAAAAGAAGTTTCAAAATGAAGGCTGTAAGAATTCTGCAACAAAACTGTAGGAGTCAGTATTGGATAAGAAACATTGCTCAATGCAATATTAATTTTCATAAAAATTAAAACAGCCAACCTCTTTGAGAAAATGAGTAATGAGATCATTTAAGCATCATATGAGATCATTTAAGCTCTTATTCTTTAATTATTTCATAGTTACCATAATTTAGAAAACATGATCCTAAGGATATAATAATTTCGATTTTCATTTTATTTTATTTCAAGCTAAACTACAGCTGAAAATCGTGACGTTAAAGCATTATAAAACATATATTCTTAGAAAATAACATGTGTGTAACAAAAAATGAGTAATGATAAAAAATACCCCTAAGAGTATTAACTAAGAAATGCAAGATCATTCTAGCTCTTATTCTTCAACAGTTTCATAGTTTCAATAATTTAGCAAACATGATCTTAATGTGTAAATAATTTCGATCTTCATTGTATTTTGTTTCAAGATAAACCACTGCTGAAAGTCGAGAAGTTAACTACTCGGTAATTAAATATTACTTTAAGTAATATTAATAAAGTTAAAGTAAAGTTCATATATTCTTAGAAAATAACATGTATGCAACGAAAAATGAGTAATGAGAAAAAATACTTCTGAGAGCATTAAAAAATAGAAGATCAATTAAGCTCTGATTCTTTAAATTACACTCCTCAAAAGTGAAATTGCAACACCAAGAAATAATGCACGTAGCGTCATGCAAATTTCAGGAGCGATAGTAGTGAGGTGGATATGCAAATGATTAAATTTGCGCACGCATCTGATCACGTGGTACGCATATTCGGGCTATAAAGGCCAGCAACTTTCCCTTCTCATAAACGGCATCTGAGGTTTTGCGTAGCATTTGCGACTTTCGAAAAAGCGTAGAAAATGCCTCTGAGACGTCGGCGAGCTCAATACCATCAGTTAACGACCGGGGAACGTGACCGTATTATCGAACTCCATGAACTTGGTTTGTCGCTGCGCGCAATAGCAACTCGTGTTGGGCACAACGTGAGTACCATCCAACGTTGTGTCACACGATGGATTCAGGAAGGTCTACGTGCACGCCGAAGAGGAAGTGGTGCGCACAGGTGCACGTCAGAGCGCACAGACCGGCGTATTCGCCAGTTGACTATTCGAGACCCTTTCTCCACGGCACGTGCCATCCGAAGCCGGTTGCCTTCAGGAGCAGGTGGATCTGTGTCCACCCAAACCATACGCAACAGATTGCATGAAGTACAGTTACGTGCACGGGTACCAGCAACAGGGGTACCGTTGACCGCTTTACACAGGGCTAGACGCCTGGCGTGGTGTCATCGTCATCGTACCTGGACCATCCAATGGCATCGGGTATTGTTCACGGATGAATCTCGTTTCTGTCTGTGGAGAAATGACGGCCGTCGACGGGTATGGCGGCGACCCGGAGAACGCTACGAACCAGCCCATTACGCCGAGCGTCACAACGGTCCTACACCGGGCATCATGGTTTGGGGTGGCATAATGTTTGATCGCAGAACGCCCCTGGTACACATTCACGGCAGTTTGACAGCGGACCGCTACGTCACACAAGTTGTGTATCCCGTTGTTCTGCCCTTGTTGCAGGGCGCACCCAACACGGTATTCCAGCAAGACAATGCCAGGCCGCATGTCGCACGGCGAACTCTTAACAGCCTGACTGGATTTGACATCCTTCCCTGGCCGGCAGCCTCTCCAGATCTGAATCCCATAGAACACCTATGGGATCTCATTGGACGTGGCATGAACAGAGGACCAATGGCGCAAACCATCGATGATCTGCGCACAGCAGTGGATGTGGCTTGGCAAAGGTTACCTCAGGCAACCATCAATGGAGTCATTGATAGCATGCCTCGCCGGATTGAGGCCTGTATAGTTGCCCGAGGTGGCCACATTAGATATTGAATAAATTGCTTTATAACGGTTTTATTAGTCTGTTTTTTTAATCATTTGCATATCCATCTCACTACTATCGCTCCTGAAATTTGCATGACGCTACGTGCATTATTTCTTGGTGTTGCAATTTCACTTTTGAGGAGTGTGTTTCATAGTTACAATAATCTAGCAAAGATGATCATAAGGGTATAATAGATTCTATTTTCATTGTATTTTGTTCCAGGGTATACTACAGTTGTAAGTCCTTTAGTTTAAGAAATAAAAAACGTATTTTTAGGAAATAGAGTGATTCAAATATGACAATAGTATAAGCCTCATTTGACTTCAAATGTATCTTTTCATTAAATTTTATTATTCCAGAGTAATTTTCTCTAACTAATTAAAGGATTTACAATACATTTATTTTTTTTCAATTGCATTTTCAATTTTTTTTTATTTTCAAAAACCTTTTCTTATACAGATTGACGCCTTCAGCATAAAACTACTGTAGGCATGTAACGACCCTCCTAAAAACATGCTGAACGTTTAGTTAATTTAAGATAGAGACATACATAGATACAAGAGTACATACAAGCACGTACGTAGATACAAGAGTACATACAGACACGTACATGGATGCAATAGTACATACGGATACGTACATAGATACAATAGTACATACAGACACGTACATAGTTACAATACTACATACAGGCACGTACATAGATACAATAGTACATGCGAAATAGATTACGTTCATGGATACAATAGTTTATACACAATAGAGGCATGCAGAGATACAAGCATAATAAGCATGCCCATGCATTTTTGCATGAGTGGGCCACTATACTTATAAACGTTTTCCCATTTCAATGAGGTTTTAATACTTAATACTGTTGAATTGACAGTTAATGTTAATTCATAACAAAACGCAGAATTTTACTACATTTTGACCCTTATTCATATCAAGAAGAGAGCCTCCCTCACTCATTTTAAGAGAAATTAAGTGTATAGTATGTGAAAAATTAAATAAAATAAAAAAAGAAAGAGTCAACGAGATACATGTATACATTGGACAATACCCGAGTAGTTTCTTGAAGCCAGTAATTATTAAGTCTTTCATTTATAATTTATTATCCCTTTATATAAGAGGCATTTTATCTTTAATAAGTACGAAAAAATAATATAAATAAACCAAACTAAGTTAAAAAAAAAATACAAAGTGAGAAAAGAATTGAATTTAAAAAATGAGCTAAATGATAGCAAAATAATGTTTTTTTTAATTTTTATTGTTATCTCCATTTTAGCAAAATTTATCTAAAAATTAAAAATCTGGGAATTTTAAGGTTTCGAAAAAATGCACTTGGGTGGGCCTTGCCCATCCCGTAGACATATCTGTGTTTAAAAGTTTTATACAAAAGTGTAGCATAAAAAAGTGCTAAATTTCAAGAAGCACTCCATATATTGAAGATTTTTAATCTGCATTTCCAGCTTAGTCAAAAAAGAAATATTGCTTATTTGGTAGTAATCTGAACAGTATGCGGAACTAAAAATTAAAGAAATTTTAAAAAAAATTACTTGCTAAAAATTCTAACGAACACTATATAGATGGGTTACATTCATTTCACCTTATGGATATATAAGTCCAATGAGATAGGTGAAAGGTTTTCAAACAAAGAACTGACAGTTTTGAAGTTCTTTTTAAGACCCGAAACCCAGCAATTACAAATATATACTAAAAAGTAATGAATCATTAATAATTTAAGTTATTTGAAGAAATACATGGCTTCATTCTGGCGGTAAAAAAGAAACTTCTAAATAATTTTTAGAATACTTTCTATAGTTATAAAATTATAAATCATTGTTAAATTCATTTATATTCTACACTGCAACCACTTCTGAAAACATAATGGATTATAAATAATTATCTTTCAGGTTTATCTAAGCACTCGAAGAGGTTCTTGGATATTATCCAGGGTCGGAACTAAAGGCTCACCATTTGATATGGAATTCAACACTCGAGTAAAAAACTTACTCTTTAGCTATTTGCCATATGATTTAGTCTGTGACAAGGTAGAACAGGATCTTAATTCGAAATTTGATCATGAAACTTATAATTTGAAACCCAAGCACAGAGTCTTTAGTGCACATCCTACGATGAATGATGGCATACCAAATGCTATTCTCAGTGGAAAAGTCATAGTTAAAGGTGATATTGAAAGATTTGAAGAAAATGGTATTGTATTTTCTGGAGAAAATGAGGTAACTGAATGTGATGCAGTTGTTCTGGCAACCGGATATCATATTAAATTCCCTTTTCTTGATAGTAAAATACTTTCAACAGATGGGAATAGAGTTCATTTATATAAATATTCTATCCCACCTCACTTAAAACATCCTACATTGGGCATTATTGGTTTATGTCAACCTTTAGGACCAATTTTTCCACTCTCAGAGATGCAAAGTCGTTGGTTTATGGAAATTCAAGGAGGAAAACTTAAATTACCATCACTAAAAGAAATGGAAGAGGATATTGCTCGTAAAAACGAAGCAAATGCAAAGCGTTATGTTGGCTCAGCAAGGCACACTATTCAAGTAGACTTCATACCATTTATGGATGAACTGGCCGAAATAATCGGTGCAAAACCAAATTTTGTGAAGATGGCAATCACAGATCCCAAATTATTCTGGTATTGCATGAATGGTCCTTGTTTGCCATATCAATTTCGATTAGTTGGGCCGCATGCTTGGCCAGGGGCAAGAGATGCAATTTTAAGTCTGGATGAAAGAGTATACGCTCCTTTAAATAAGGATGCAAAAAAGCCATCTGATAACATATTCTGGAAAAAACCAGCTCTATATTTTGGAGCAGTAGCTGCAATAGGTGCTGCAATTTGCAGTAACTATGAAGTTATCACTCAAAGTTTATACTAATAAAAACCAATTATCTATTATTTTGCGAATAATTATATAGTGCAAAATCAGAACATTTCTATGACATTATGTAACAAAAAAATTTATATTAAATGTATTATGCTTGCTTACACAACAAGATTCAAATATTTGAGAAGTTCATGATATTTTTCTTTCATTCATATAGTTATCTATAAATTAGGGAGTTCTTATCTGCAAAACTGATTTATGTATCTGAGAACTTGATTTTATGTGTCAAGAGAATTTTTTTTTGTCGAAAAAAAAACTTCTTATAGCAGGGAAAATACCACTACATAATCTCCATTTTATTTAATTAACATCATTTAGTTAGTTTGTATTGCACAAAATGAACTATTTTCCCTTTAGTCCTGCTATAACTCGTTCACCAGGAGTTGGCACCTGTATCATGTGGTATGAGACGATACTATTTCGCTATTTTTGGAAGACGGTTGTAAGCAATCCTGAACAAGGTTGCTTTTTGGCGATCGTATGGCAAAAATATTTCTTTCGCGAACTTTATCTGTATTTGTTTAACATTAAATATTTCATAAATTTGATGATATTTCACACCATTTTTATGATATTTCTCTCTTTTGAGTGAATAATTTATCCTTTTGGAGGAATTTTGCTGGGAAAACAGCAGTTTTTAAATTTAAAATATATTTAATTAGCTAGATAAACGAAAGGTATAATAGCAGATGATAAACGAAGTAAGCGAATGAAAAAAAGTCACTGTTTGTGCTTGGCGAGCATTAAGGGTTGTCTCAATTTCAAGCGCGGAGATGCTTCTCTTCTTACTCCCGAGCTGAAATGAACTCTGCGTCCGAGGAGGTGGAACCAAGTGCCAGCTCTTGGTGAATGAACTATAGTTGCACAAGCTACTTACACATTGTTGATGTTGATATAATTGATTAAATTATATGAATAATGGAAAATAATACTAATAAATACAATTTTGCAAAATGATTTACTAAATGAATTTTCTCGGGCTCAGCCATCCTCCATTACACTGAAAATCAGCTGATGAAAGTGGTCAGTCCTAAAATAATCAACACTAGATTGCGGAAACAAATTACATGTTTAAAAACTTAATATATCTTGTATTAATAAATAAATAAAATATTTTTTTTGTTAACTTAACAAATATTTCGTAATGTTATTTATTAACTAAAGCACATTACAAGTTATCTTTCACCTTATTTCAAGAACTTAGCTCTTCATCGTGCAAAATTGCCTTTATTAAGGTTTCCTCAAAACTAAAAATATCCTCTTCAGCTACCCTTAAATTTAATTTATAGGGGGTGATTTGATCACTTCTTCAGTATATTAAATGTAGAAAAAAAAACTTATTTCTAAAATATATGAAAACTTCTAGCATGCAAGAATTTTAAAAGATTCTGCATTTAGGGAAGTAAATAATGGAGATGCATAATATTGGGGCTCAGGGCCCAAATGCTATCATAGTAAAAACTACTTATATCTAAATATAAATTTTAAAGAAATTGCAATTTTTTTAATAATATATTGTGAGAGCCGAGGTGGCTCAGGTAATACAGCGTTCACTTTCCAATAGGGTACCCGGGTTCGAATACCAGCGATGGCTGGGATTCTCTGGTCTATACGAATTCCGCGCCCGTCTTGCACTGACCACAGTGCTGGCGTAAAGTATCCTCAGAAGTTGATGGATCATGGGTTGAAATCCCCTTGGAATCGGACTAACAGTGGGAGGTTTTCGTGATTTTTCTCTCCATGCAACGTACAGGTATAGGACAAAATAATAGGAACACCTGTGCATAGCGGTACTATGTACGGGTGTTCCTATTATTTTGTCCTATACCTGTAGATGCGGGTTAGTTCCATCAGGAAGTCCTCCACGAACGCAAATTTCTCCCAATACTTGATCCAAGAGTTCCCTTGTCTTCTGGATTGGTCTAGACAGGGCTACGAAGTTGAACATCGATTGTCGTAAACTCAAATTTGGGACAGCTGTTTAACGACGGTTATAAAATTAAATAGTTATTCCGAAAAGGATTTTAAAAAAAGGAGTGATAAGGTTTTTTCACCGGAAGAAATTCCTCTCCTTACTGAAAAAAGCTATAATTCTTTCCTTACAATGTTTTAGAAGTCTTCCAGGCACCTGCAATTAAAACTAAAAAGCATCTTGCATATTTTATTTGTCTAGGTTACTCATTAGTGGCCCCCTCACCTTCCCAAAATACAACAAAAGGGATATGATCATTTATGTTTGCATGTGCTATTTTTTACCCTTGAAGTTATAAATGCTTTAGGGTACAACTTTTAAATTTCCTTATTCTTCTTGAAATAAATAGTTTCATAGAGTTAGGCGCCTACTGTAATATTTCGTTATAATACCAGCTTTTTTATTATGCATGGTTTCTCAGAAAAAGGCTTACTCAGAAAAGTAGGGTTCATGAACAGAAAGAAGAAATCCGGGAATTCTTTGTTTAAATCTAGAGTAGATTAGGAACAATGGATATGACAATAAACTATGCTGTGGAAATAAACTATGATATGTTGAAAATTTATATTGAATCAATCCAAGTTAGTTAACAAGAAAGAAAGAAAAAATTTTCGTGAAATAATTATTTTTTGTAATAAATCATATTTCGCAAGGAAAAGTCTTTTTCAAAGCATTATAATTTTAATATTGAGAACTAAACATTGACCTACATTCTCTATAAAATAAAACAATCCTTTTATTATTTATCTCATGACTTATCTTTAAAAGAAAATTTTAAGAGTTAGTGGATTCTTCAGTATGCAATTTTTCTTGACACGTAAGTAATTTGAGAAAAAAGTGCTTGATACAAATCTATAATAAAACATATGATTGTTTTTATTACTTAATTTTACCGGGTTGCTTTCATTTCAGCAACAATCACTTCATTGACAGACCGTTTCATCAACAGGCAGTTTTGGTCATTTTTTCGACAGGCCATTTTGACGACCGAGTCGTTTCGTCGACAGTGTAATTTCGCAGATAAGGTAATTTCGTTTACAGGAGAGTTTTCTCGACAGTACATTTCGTAGACTGGGTCGTTTGAAGGATATGATTATTTCGTCGACAGGGACATTTCGCCGACATGGTCATACGTAATTTTAAAACCATTTTTAGGGTTTGTTCATTTAAACGTGACATCACTTGCATTTCTTCGTAATTTAGTGCATTTATGACGAATTTTTTTAAACCTAGCCTGAATCATAATTTTTATGCTATATTATAAAGACCGAAACGAAGCTTTTTTTTTCTTTTTAAGTTTAAAATTGCCTACTCTTTTTGCTTTCAAAACAAAAACGTTTCAAAAACAAAACCTTTGTAAACTTGATGTTTTAGTTTTTTACACATATTTCTAAGATTGTTTGTTATTTTTCTAAACAGAATAAGGCTTATATTGATTGAGATTTCAATGACTGATGAGTTTCAATAATAAATAATCCACTATCATCTTTTTCGATGAGCATGTCAGACATTTAATTAGATTGTGTCTGCTGATCTTAAACACTTACACTTGCGACTCTAATGGAATAAAACATTTTATTTTTAAGCTAATTTCGAAATGAATGACTAAAAAAGTCCACTGTCATTTTTTCGATGTGCATGTTTAACATTCATTTAGGATTGCACCGACTGATCTTTCACACTTTTCACTTCAGACGCGTTTAAAATATTTTATTTATTAGTTAAATTCGAGATGAATTAATAAAATAAATATTAGTTTCGAAATTTAAAGAATTGTAATTTAAAGATGGTATTTTAAAGTTATGTTAATGCTTATATTTAAAAAAACTAAATGTTTTTTTAAAAACCTTTTAAATTGAAACCACTATATTAAATTTAATATTATAGTAAGTGAAATTTTGGTACAGGAAGAAAAATATATTTCCTTTTATTTTTGATTTCTTTTGTCAAATTTTAATAATTTTTTTTAAAACGAATTACAAATTCCAACTATTTTGCTTTAGTTAAGGTCATTAAAAAATTTTATTACAAAGGGTCGATTTAAAGAAATCTCGTACTTAACTTAATGCCGATTGAATAGGGGGATTTTGATTTTCCTTTCTCAAACATAGTTTAAAATCTTTAATAATACCTTGATACTTTTGTAATTAGATATTATGTTCTCTGATATTCAAAATAGCATACTTTGTAAATCGCGAAAAAAAGCGCGGAAAAAAAGCATTGATAAAAAGCACTGAAAAAAAACAACCCAGAAAAAGAGCATCTCTTTAACATTTGTAAAAACTTAATATCCGATTTTAGTCATGCTGTTGTACCTGAATTTAAAAAGAATCAATTAGTCAATCTTAATTATTTTTAAAAAATTACTACTTATACAATGTTTTATTTAAATTTCAAAGGAACTTCTAAGAATTTATAAATTTTTAATACAATTATACGATATACTATTTTAGTATTATCATAAATAATGGGTTCATTAACTATTGTCTCTCAATTCCTTAATTTTTTGAAAAGTTAAAAATACTAAAACTGAGAGGATGTCAATTAAATTTTCTTTAAAATAAAGGTAGTTATAAAAAGTGTAATTTGTATTTCATTAAATCACAGTACAATAATTATAATTGTAGAAGTTTTGAACATTTTTAGAACTGCCTAAATGTCTTAATTTTGCTGAATAATCTGAAGTTGGGAAAATTTATAAATGTTTTTTTTTCGGAATACCTTGCAAAATCTTGGAAAATATTTATTTTCTATGAAAAGTTTTGGAAAAAAATATTGTTAGTTTAAAAAAATTTTTCAAAAAATGAACAAGCTAACGATAAAGATTGCTGTAATATTAACGTAAAAATGTATTCGTTGTACAAAGAGTAGAATCAGTAGAGCCCGGATTTTGATGACCTAAAAAATCCCAATTAATGCCCTTAAAAAGTGCAAAAAAATGCCCTTCAAGAGTGCAAAAAATGCCCTTAAAAAGTGCGAAAAATGCCCTTAAAAATGCGAAAATTGCGCTAAAAATGCCTTATGACATGACTTAAATAAAGTAAAAATATTGAACCAAAACAATGTTTTACTCTTTAAAATTATTATGAGTCATTTCAAAAAGTATAAAGCAATGGAATGCTTGTTCTACGTTCATTAAAGTTTGAAAAATATGTTTTATATCCTAAAATAACAAAAAAAAGGAAAATATATTGACTCCAAAACATTTTCATTTTGTATAGAAACTTTAATGAATATAACAACTTCCATCTCATAATATTACTAAATATCAGAATTACATTGGAATATTAAATTTTTTTTGTTGATATTTTGAAATGTAAACGAGGGTCTCTTGTCTGAAAGTGAATTTTTATATCTGGAGAAGCTTCTTTCAACAACTACTGATATTATTGGTGCGTACTTGAAAAAGATGGTCTCACTTACTGACAATTCTTCTTCAATTTGGAAAGATGTTGCTTCACCTGTTAATATCCTAGAGATTTTCTTCACTGTTTGGAAGCCAGTGTAATAATAAAAAATGATAAAAAAATAATAAAAATTGGAAAAAATTAACAAAAAGTTTAAAAAATGTTTTAAAATGGAAAATAAGCCAAAAAATTTAATGAAAAATGCCCTATAAATCTAAAAAAATGCTCTAAAGGACAAAAAATGTCCAAAAATGCAAAAAATGCAAAAAAATGCAAATGTCATCAAAATCCGGGCCTTAGTGATCAGTAACTTAAATTATGACAATTTTTTAGTAAGTGACAATTGGGTATCAAAACGTGCCGAACTGAAATGCATCTTTTTTTATAACGAAATGAAAAGAAAAAAAAAGAGGGGGCGAGACAGGATTTCAGAACTCAAATGGTTTTGTCATTGTTAGAGTGAAAAAAATATTTTGTTTGGAAAAGTTGCAGAACAAAGAGCAAATCACCGGTACTTCCGACATTGAAAGACTGACCATAAAAAATTCTAAATAAGTTGCCGTCGCAATTCCTAGGTTAGCTTTGCTAATTTATTATCTTCACGACAATTTATGAGTATTCAACTCATCCCATTCTCTCAATACTTTGTTCAAGAAGCGAAAGTGGGTAAAAATTGTAAAATATCATAGGTCCAGTTTTATTTCCTTTATGAGAAAATGAGCTTTCTTTTTAATTATAAACTTTTTTTTAAATATACTTTGATTTTATCAGTTTGTAAGTTTGTTGCTTAAATATTTCTAACATTGATAATTTATATAAATTCAAATTATACTCATCAAAATATAGCCGATTTGAGTACCTTTAAAAAAATGCTGGGTTCTAATACCGTTAAAAGATAGTGGGTTCGAGAACCAACCAAATGATTGTTGGTTCGAATATATCTATGAAAACATCGTAGGTTCTAGTATTGATTAAAAAAATATGCGTCTTCTAAGAATGATCAGATGATAGTAAGTTCGAGTTTCAATAAAAAACTTTTAAAAAAAAATAGTTTGTTCAAATACTAAGAAAATAATAACAGGTTTGAATACCGATGATAAGATAGTGTGAACAAGAACTGTCCAAATACTAGCGTGATCGAGTTCCGAGTACCTATTGTGGGTAAGAGTAGTAGTAGTAGTAGTTAATTTACGTCGCACTAGAGCTGCACAATGGGCTTTTGGCGACGATCTGGGAAACATCCCTGAGGATGATCCAAAGACAAGCCATCGCAATTTTGATCCTCTGAAGAGGTGATGGCACCCATGCTTCGGTAGCCCAACGATCTGCACGTGAAGTCGAGCAATTTACGGTAGAACAGTTTAACGAGGACCAATACCGCACACTCTCGGTCCCTACGCAGACTGAACCAAGTGGTCACCCCCCCCCCGCACACTGGCCGAACCAGTGATGCTTGACTTCGGTGATCTGCTGGGAACCGTGTCTTAACGATCAGTCCACTGCGGGACCGTGGGTAAGAGTACTGTTCAATAAAATGTGTGGTTCCTGAAAACTGATCAAGGATTAAATGTAGTGAAGATGATTTTTGATAAAAAAAAAATAAAAAATAAAAAAAAAAGACAGTAAGTTCGAGTAACGATAGGGAGCTAGTGAGTTCGAACTTTAAAAAACATGAATGGATTTGAAAGAAAGTAGATTGAGTGTTAATCAAATGATTGCGTGTTCGAGTTCAGATAAAAATAGTGGGTCTGAGCTTTAAAAAAAAAAAAAAAAAAAGAGTTTCTTCGAGTACTCATAAAAAAGATTGTGGGTTCAATTTTTGAACGGAATAGCGTTGTTTGGAAAATAAACAAAATATAGTGGGTTCAAGTAATGATCAAATTATAGTAGGTTCAAGAACAGATAAAATGACAGCGAGTATGAGCATTCGTAAGAAATGGAAGTTCGAGTACCGTTACAAATAGAGTGAGTTCAAAATTCAACAAAAGAGAGTGATATCGATGATTAATCGCATAATAGTAGGTTCAAGTGCCGATTTAAAGATAATTGTCTTAAATACCAATATAAAAAAATAATAATTAGTTCGAATACCTATAAGTAGACGGTGGGTTCAAGTACTGATCAAATGATAACTGGGACAAGTACCGATAATAAGATTGGCGATCAAAATGAGGTACAAGTAGCGCAGAGCAAAACTCTCTACCTATGGCAAATTTTGCACGCTTTCACTATTCTTCTTCTTGGGCACTACAGCCCATGACAGGCCAAGGCCGTCCCAATAAGTTTTTGCGATCTTGATCTATTCTTTCACCAATAGCTTGTAGATAGTCATAGGCAACTCCGGACGATACTGAAAGCAGAGTTGGCCGTTGATTACAGTAATCGATTACAACTGTAATTGATTACAGATAATTACAGCTATGTAATCAATTACTTGTAATCACGATTACAAGTAATCAATTACTTGTAATCGTGATTACAACTTTCAAAAAATTTTGATTACAGCTGTAATCATGATTACAATTTTGATTACAGTAATCAATTACTTGTAATCA
>NC_092214.1:72097741-72109387 GCF_043381705.1 Parasteatoda tepidariorum | reverse complement strand
TTGTAATCACGATTACAAGTAATTGATTACTGTAATCAATATTGTAATCATGATTACAGCTGTAATCGAAATTTTTGAAAATTGTAATCATGATTACAAGTAATTGATTACGGTAATCAAAAAATGTAATCGATTACATTTTTGGCCCACTCTGACTGAAAGCAGCGCCCTTAACTTCATTTTGGAGAAGGAAGCTAAATTTTAAAAAATAACTTCTCTTCCTTTAATTGTCTCACTGGTGTAATCACAACGGTGTAGAAAATTGCTTTTTATATTTTAAATGAGAATACAATTTCCACCAGAAAAGTATAAAATCTATGTCAACCATAAATGTTGATTTGAGAAGCATATGAACAAGATAAATAACAATTGAGAAATTCAAGGTAAAAAGAGAAAGTCGTTAGTTTAATTAATGAAAATATCTAGAATAAATATTTATTATAGGTAATATTCATAATGTGCATAATCTTTTATGACATCCAAATACAAAAGTTTAAATATTAAAATTATTTTTGTTCGTTCTTTAGCAGACGCAAACAGTTTCAGATTTTTTTAAATGAACTGTTTTTGTAGTTTCCTTTTCGATAGAAATTAGTGACAAGGAATTTAGTCTCTCTGTCATAGTAAACTTATAAATTATGAAGATGGTTTTTAAACTTTGGGATGTTTTAACATTTTTGAGCAATAATTTTACCCACATATTTCTTCATCATTGTTAGAAGATCAATTCCCTGCCCCAGTCTGAAATCTGAAAAGTCAAATACTACACATTTATTTAGTTTTATATTATTTACAGAGAGCCAGATATTGTGAAATTCATTAAAATAAATCGAATGAACTGGGCAGCTCACATTTTCAGAGGAAATGATGACTCAAATTTAAAGAAAATCCTATTACACAAACCCCTAACGAACAGGAAAAGAGGTAGATCCAGGCTGAGATGGCTGGATTTAGTTGAGACTGATTTCCTTACTCTAAAGGAGAAAAACTGGCGAACAAGTGTCAAAAGTAGAGAGAAGTGGATTCGAATTCAAAGGAAGGCACTGGCCCACCCTGGGCTGTCTAGCCAGATATGATGATGATGATGATTATTTTCTGACAATTTTTAAAAATTAAATGACAAATGTTATGAAAACTTGAATTAAAGTCTAGCTGTATGCTCGTATAAACCGAAACTAAAGAACTAAAATTCTAACTAAAAAGAAAATTTAATTATTTTGATAGAAAAAGTTCAATTAGCATGACCGCGCTTGGAAAAAAAACAGTTATATTAGTCTCAAATACACTTGACAATATTGAAAAGTGCATTTCTTAAATTGAAAATGAGATTTTCTTCTTCTTTTTTTTGATATTTGAAAATAATTATTTTTAATTTTCATAAAATAATTACCAGCGACCAGTTGGTCCGCCTTTTTAAAAAATTAGATTTTCACGTATTTCGAGATTTTAAATCATACAATCAAAAATTATGACAACATGTAAGTAAAATAATCTCATATTGCTCAAGTGGGATTGGATTTAATTTGTGTTTCTTTTAATTTTTTACATGATCTTATGGTTTGGTGGTAAATTTGTTATTAAACTGTCTAGTACAACATATGCGAACATAAAAAGAAAATGCTAATAATCTCAATAGTTTCTTTTTTAATATTAAATCTAATTAGTAACCTTGTCAAAATCAAGCTCTGCACTTATTTGCAATTGTTAATTCTAAGCCAATGAAATTCAGTTGTAAGGATTTTTCGCCAAAGCGAAAATAACTTTAACTTTTATAAATTTCTTTTAGTTAAAAGAATACGCGCATCTAAGACAGCAAACCATACATTAAAAAAAAAATTAGTTTAATGGCACTGTTCAAGAACTGAAAAAAAAAGCGTAACCAAGTAAATGAGCCTTTACGATGAGAAGTTAAAATCAGCCTTAACATTTTTTCGAATCAGCAATTAAATTACAATATATATTGAATTAGTAATTTAAATAGCATGTCGATCAGTTATATTTAATTTAAGTTCATACGAAAGATTTTAGCTATTAAAAAGTTTTCTTTTCTTCATATTGAGAACCAGGAGTTAAGACTTAACTGACATAGGTCTTAAATGTGTGTACTCAAATATATTATTTATATACAGGGAACAAAAAAATAAATGGACCACCCAAAATAACTTTTGATCAAATGATCAAATCTTATAAGTTCTAGGACTGAATCTTAATGGCTCAAGGGGGTGACTTCAAATATGCCAATTAATTCGTGAGGACGATATTTTAAGTAACGAAATCAAACACAAAAACATACTTTCTCTGAATAAACATACCTTTTTATTTCGAAAGATGCAGATTTTTGGCCCCAAAATACAGGGGATAACCGCAATTTGGGAAATATATCGAATTTTAAAAATACGACTTTTTTAAAATTTAATTTCTCAGGTACTCTTCGGCTGATTTCGCTTAAATTTCATATTTTGCCTTGTAAAATTATATTCTTTAAAATGATGTCAAAAATTGTGTACTTAAATTTTTTTTTTTTTACTCTTATTAGCTAATATAATAAAAAATATTTATTAAAACTTATATTTTGTATGGAATTCTCTTTGGATAGACGAATTTTTTTAATTATGTACAAAAATTTCTCAAGTCGCTCAAACAGTTATCGGGATATGGCGAAATACGCAAAAAAATAAAACTAACATTAAGGGGTTCAAACTTTGGACAACTCTCCTGACCAAACTATTGGGGCCATATTTCCCAGATAGCGGCTATCCCCTATATTTTTGGTATCCAAAATAAGAATCTATAGTAAGAAGATCTGTCTAATCAGAAAAAGTACGTTTTTGTGCTTGATTTCGAAACTTAAAATATTGTCAGCACTAATTAATTACACATTTGAGGACAATTTTTTTATGAATTTATAAATTTATTTACTCGCCCATAAATAAATTCACTGCTGTGAATATAGTTACTCGATGCTTATTCGCAGATCTTAATGCAATGCTGAAACTTATTACCTTCTTCACGAATTCCATTCTCACCCCTTGCTTGTTAAATGGTTTAGAGAAGAGATGGGGAACTAGGAAATGCCTGGAAAATGGGAAACAAAATGGTCAAAAGATAACTTTTCTGCTCTCTCTCTGCAAACTAACTTATATGTAACTTATATGTAAAGAACTCTAACTGCAAAGAAAGTTAAACTAAGAATATCTGATTCAAAAAATCTATGAATATATTTTTCAAACAAATAATATTTTTTGAAAAGGAAAAATTTATAATTTGCAAAGCATAAATTTAGGTCTCGTTCGGCTCCCTTCGTTTATTTCATGTTCAAGGAGACTTAGCTTGATATATACTGTGCTCAAAATAAAAAGCGAACACTCAGAATAACTTTTGAACTAATCTAATGAACAGATTTTCACGTTCTCAATCTTAATAGTTCGAGGAGTTAACATATATGTTAATAAATAATGCTGACGATGTTTTAAGTTATGAAATCAGATACAAAAAAGTACTTTCTCTCAGAATAAACATACTTTTTTCGTAACATTTTGATCCTTGAAATGTGGGGGAAGGAAAATATGGTCCCAATAATTTATATAGAAGATCCATTAAAAGTATTGACTCCTTCAAATAAATTTCAATTTTTACGTGTTCTGCTTTATCTCTGGATATTGCTAAGCGAATCAAAAAGTTTTATTACACAATTATCGAATTCATTTATCCGAATATAATTACATGTTAAATAATAATTACTATTAGTTATTTTATCTAGTGAAAGGAATTTGAATTGTAAAGTATTACATTGTTGTGCATGTAATTTCTAACGACAAAATACAAAAATCAAATGAAATTGGTTGAATAGTTCTCGATAAATAAAGTTTGTAATTTGTTAACTTGGAAACAATTTAATCTACCTCGTTCAAATTTTTTGTACTTTAAAATAACATAATTTAAAATGATGTAAAAATTTGTGCATATTGCAACTCAAATATGTTTCGACAACTTTCAGATAAAATAATTAATAATTATAATTTCTTTAAATAAAATTAACCTTAGATTAACGAATTTTATAATTGTGTAAAAATTTTTTTTGATTCTCTTAAAAATTTCTCCTGGATTAGCGAAACGAGCATAAGGTGAAATTAACATATTAAGGTCCAAACTTTGGACTGCCCTCTGGCCTAAACTATTGCGACCGTATTTTCCAGATTGCGGCTAACCAACATCCATGTTTTGAGAATCAGAATTTCAAATCTGCGGAAAAAAGAAGATATGTTTATTTAGAGAAAATTTGTTTTTGTGTCTTATTTCACAGCTTATTATATCATTAAATTATCGCTTGTATTGATTAGCGCACTTAAGATTTGACTTTTGAATACATTAAGATTGAGTCCCAGTTCCTGAAAAACCTATAATTTAATGAAAAGTTACTCAGGGCGTTCCTTTTTTTATTTCGCTCACACCCGTTTTCTGAAAATATTGAATCAATTTTCAAAAACTTTATTTTTTCCCATTCATGCTATGATGCACATTTTAAAAGTTTCGATATTAAAAATATATTTGCTCACCAAAAATATATTAGCTCGCAAAAACTTACCAATTTCTCGGTCGCATCTTCCAATTCATATTTGCGATTTTTTCTGTGCAGTGAGAATGGCCCATCAGTTATGAATGATTGACCCTTTTTGTTGCTTTTTATGTTTCACAAACGTTTATAACTTTGCACAAAGTCCTTAAAACTTTAAAGTTCAATCCTTTCCTTAAAGCAAAATAATTTTTTAATGTATTACGAATTTTAAACGACAAATCGGCGCAAAATTTATCTTTACGTTTTGGCAATAATATTCTGTAATGAACTGATACGGAGATATCAACAATGGCGGAGGTAATGTTAAATTATATGACATTTAAATATAAATTTATGTTATTATTAGAAAAAAAAAGTTTTTAAAATTCAAGTAGTATTAAATTAGAGATATGATTTTACAACTATATTAAAATATATTTAAACAAATGTGAATAACTACTACTGTATAAAATTAAGTTTTTGTATTTATAGTTTTGCCGCTTAACTTTTTAATGGTTTTATTATTAAAATTATCTATTTTTCATTGTATATATGTCTAATGGTATACTTCAAATATTATTAATTAAATTGTAGAAGCATTTATGATGCTTATAAATCTTTATAAGTTTATTTTGTTTAAAATATAATTTAATATGTTTTGTTTTATGATGAATCTCATTGATGACAAACGCTTAAGTTGTTTTCCCCCCTTTAAATCTTATAATTTTTCCAAATGTATATTATGTTATCAATTTAAATTGTGGAATTGTCATTGGTGATTATTTTTTTATGCGATGTATCGATACTGTTTAAAACAAGCTCTTAGTTAATTTAGAGGGGAAAAAACAATTTTGCTTTCATATAGTTTTATTTCTATATTTGTATATTGGTTAATCTTAAGTATACCATCAAAGAGTTTAGTGGTAATTAGAAAATAAATTTTCATAAGATGTACTTGACAAACATTGTTAATACCAAACATATAATTCAACTTTAAAGAAACCAATGAAAAACTAATGTTTTTGTTTACATTCTAAATAATTTTTTAACTTTTTTTTGTTAATGGTTTTATAGTTACATAGCTTTTCTTTTAATACATGTATTACTAGCAATTAACAATAGTGGTTGCGGGGAGATTTCCGTATCCTGATCTGTAGGAGAATAATCGCAAAGTCTTGGCAACTTCTGTGCACCCGCCGGCCAGAAACTAGACACCCATCTCAGAAGGAGACTAATTTGTAGAGTATAACTCCTAGCCACCCGTGAGCAAACCTCTACATGTTTTTTTTTCCTTAAATTTTCTCGTTTAAAATCAACTTGGCACCTTGGTGATTGTAGTTGACTTGGCAGAACAGGATATGGGAATATCCCCTTGGTTACCTTTAAATTTTCCCTTTTTGGCATTTTTAATAAACTTCAACTTGTCCAACAAGCTACCATATCTGGTAATATCTAATAAAGGAAAAAACTTAGAAAAATATTTAATTAACTCGAGATCTGTATCTTAAGAATGTTTCAGGATACTTTTGTGATGTGATCATGTCGTAGTGTCTCATGTTGTGACGTTGCAAAAAACCTTGAGAATCAGTACTATAGAATTTATATATAAATTCTTATAATTATATTTATTGAAAAAAAACTATATTTTATTCCACCTTTTTCCTTGGTACCAATTCTCTTCTCAACAGTATTAATTAACTTATTGTGGCAGTCAGTCATCAATGGCACCTAAATAGTTTTATTTTAAATGGTTCAGATAGGCGTAATTTTAAAGTTATATTCTTAACTTTATCTTTATTTTACTTTTTATACAATATTCATTTTCTTATCATAATAGTAAAAAAGCTTTTTCTAAGGATTATGTTGAAAATGTATACACAAACATTTTAACTTGTATGTATATTTTTAAAAAAATATACATACAAGTATACAACACCTAAATCTAAACTAGATATCTTAAAAACAAAATTTAAGTACAAACTTTTCTCCACATTTAAGGATGCTGATTTTGAGTAATTCTCTGTTAATATATATAAAACATATTTACTGCATGCTTAATCAAATTTAGCCAATAAAAACTTAAAATATATGAAATATTTAGATGAAGCAAATCATATCAGTACACTCCAACTTCAAAAATAAAACAGCTAAAATTACTTTCAATAATTTACTTGGTAAAAGAACTAGCTTGACAAATAAAAAGAAATGCATGATTGAAATATGATAAACTATCTCTTCCTTAATGCATTTATTACTTTAAAAATCAAATTTGAAGATGTAAACTTAGATATTTTTTTTGTCTAAGTTTACATCTTCTAATTTGATTTATTTATTTTATTTCAGCTTTATCATGGCAAAAGGTTGCAAAGCCTTTTGGAGGCAATAATTATACTTTCATTTGCAGCATAAACCATCATTTGAGCTACTTCTATGTTCTTCCACGTTTTGAAATGGCTAGTTTTAATCTTTTATTATCCTTTCTTAGCAAACAATGGCACCATTTTCTTATCCAATTAAACTACTTTCAGTCTTAGCCTACTCTGCCTTCATTTCATAATTTTTAAATATGGTGAATTCGAATTACAAGGTTTACAATTACAATATGAGTCGAGATGTGTGAACTTTAAATCATATGAAAATGAATCGCAATGTGATTTTTAAAGCATATGGATATGAATTAAGTTGACTCTATTCTAGACAAACGAAATGAGAAATGCCATTTTCAGGGTGAACAAAACTCAAGGACAGAGACTCAAGCTTATGACCTCATACTCTTATTATAAATAGTTTCATAAATTACATATAATAAATATTCAATTGTAGTTTTAAAAAAGTCATCTGTTAAGTTTAAAATCTAAAATAAGGCATTGGCATTAAATAAAAAATGCTTTTGTCTGATATTTTATTTCACTTTGCAATTTTAGTATATATATTTTTATTTAACTATGAATACACTCTTTTTATATTGGAAGGTAGGGTTGGGATTTCCTCTGGAAGAAACCGTTTTCTTTTAGCACATCATAAGAAATAAAAAAAAAAAAAACATAAAATGGAAGCTAAAAAATGACCAATATAATTTAAAAATTACTGTTAAATGAATAGTTCAAATTTAATTGAGGTTTTACATTTCCATATTATTAAAATTAACTATTTTTGTATTTATTTTAGTTGTATTTATAAATTTTTTTAAAAACCATATGAATTACTATTGCATTATTGTTATGATTTTGAATTTAAGTTATCTTGATTTTCTTAAAACAAGGACGGCTAGTTTCATTTTCTATATCACATCTTCATTAATATATTAAAAATCAATCAATATTTATGTATAAAAAAAAATCTGTTAAATTTTTAAAATGAAGAAAAAATAAAGGAAGATAAAATAAGTATTTATTTGATTAACTTGTTTTCTTAAATAGTTTTTCATGTTATTCTTTTTGTTTCAGCCTAGTGCAAGTGAATCAAGTGCAGGTATGTATATTTTTATGCTAATTTTTTTAAAAGATTTTATGATATGAATCTAGTTATTCATGTCACAAGAATTTCCTTAATTTGATACCTAATTGGAAAAGTAAAAGAGGCAGATCAAAACATCTAGAGAATTTTTTAGGCATGGCCTAACTGGGGTAATGCATTTATTAACAGCTCTTGAGATAACTTTACTGTTGAGGTAACTTAACATCCCCAGCTTTTAAAAGTAGTTTACAAAATATTAGTATTATGATTCAGTTATTATAATTTTGAAATTTTTGATTCAGTCAGCTAACTTGATTACTTTTTACATCACAAAGGTTTTATTTTAAGCTATTAGCACTGGATCCCAAGGCACCTACTGAACATTCCACTTTATGTTTTATTTCCTCTTTTTTTTTTCACTTAGTTTATAACAATGTTTGATACACCTTGAGTATGTAATATTTGAGTTAGGTGCAGTATAATTAGGTGCAAATTTTTATACACATTCAAAAATGTTGCTCTGTGCAAGCATTTGAAAATTGGGATGTTATAAAAAAATTACGTACACATGAAAAAAAAACCAAAATCATAATTATACTAATTTTGTACTATGTTCTGGAAATATTTTATGATAACAGAATTTTCAGTTTGTTATAGCTTTTCATGCATGAAGATATTTTTGAAAAGAGCAAATGACTGGTGGCTGAGTAGTTAAATTTTATGCTCTTGTGCCACAGGTCTAAGGTTCTATCCTTGGACCTGGCAAAGGTTGACTCAGTCTTTCATCCCATCAGTGAAATGAGTATGGAGCATGCTTGGGGACTAAACACTGGGGGCTCCATGTTTGGCTGACCACCCAACTGGAACATCTGTTAGTGCACCATAGAGCATAGGAGCAAGAAAATTGGGATAAACATAGTACAACTTGGTCCTCCATGGGCTGTTGTGTCACTGAGTTTAGTTTTTAGCTTATTTTATTTGTGGAAAATTCATTATTAAAGCATATTAGTAACTTTTTCTCTAAAATTTTTTATGAATTCTTTAAAAATGAGGTGGAGTACTGTAGCAATGTTGTGGAGAAATCAATTTTTTTCTTATAAACAAGTCACTAAAAAGAAGTTTTTTTTTTTACATCAAATTGATCTATAATTTTTTTTATAAAATCGACAAATTCCATGTACATTTTTGGTTCTTCCTTTGTTAGAGAAATGTAAATTTGTTGAAATAATGAAGTGGAGGAAAAAAAATTTGAAACTTGGCTACATGAAAAAACGAAATGTTTTTTTTTTTAAATTTCAGACAGCGATCAAGACTTTGATCCCACTGCAGAAATGTTAGTTAATGATTTTGATGATGAGCATACTTTAGATGAAGAAGAAGCTATGGAAAGTGCAGAAAGTGTTACTAATGAACTTGATGATTTGCAACGTGTGAGCATATTTTCAATTTTATTTTTAAAGTTTTCATATGAATGGAGACATGTTACACCAAACATGGTTCTGAAGGTTGTTTAATTTGCTTGCAGAATCTTTTTTTAAAATTATGAATCTATTTTCTTTAAAATTATCATAAAAGTTTTAAATCAGAGGCTTTCTAATATTTTAGAATAATTTTGTTTGTAAGTAAATAGTTTCAATTTTCTGTAAATCCATATATTCAGTCGCTATCAATAATTTACTTATCTGAACGTTTTACCGATGGAGATTTTTGATCAGGCTAACATGTATATAAACCAGGTTTTCCATAGAAGTTTTTTTTCTCTCTCTTTTTCTGAAAAGCCTTTTCTTTTAGTAATGATCATAAAAAGACAAATCCTTACATTACTATTGCAGGAATTAATGTGCTTTAAAAAAAGTTTAGCATGCCAGATTTTTTTCCAGAATTCTAGATCAGGCAGTCTGCTATCCTGGAGCTTAAAAATTATATTTCTATTGCTGAGATTGTATAGTTTTGGAATTTGTCTTTTCCTTCTAATCAAATTATAGAACTTGTGAGCAATAGAACACTTCTTATCTTTCTGTCTGTGTTGAAAAATGGAAATGGGCAAGTAATAGATTTCTTTTTGTTAAATAATTTACAAGAAATGGGTTGTTGTTATGGGGGGGGGATGAGAGTTCTAAACTTGACCTTCATCTTTGGAGATGGTAAACTTTCAGTAGATGATTGATGGTTAAGGAGTATGCTATTTTCTAAAAAAAATCCTGGCGGCAGCAGGTATACTTGATGAGAATAAGGCAATTTTAATTTGGACAATTTTAAGTTTTTTCTTTATTTTTATTTTTTTAAAAAAAAGCTTGAAATTGTGTTGCTGTTCTTCACTGTAGAAAAATTTCTTTTCCTTTGTTAGCTTTAAAATCTTCATATATAATCAATATTTATAATAAAATAATTTTTCTTGAAAAAAGAAAAGTAGAAATTTTACGTTAGCACTTTTTGTTTGGTTAAGAATTATTTTTCCAAAGTGGGTAATTTTTTCGTGATGTTAGCTTTTTTTCTCTGGAAGGTTCTTGCTGTATCTTAGTGTGGCAAACTGCCATGAAAAATAACCAGACTTTCATTTTTTTTAATTTCAACTTCTACTTCTAAAATATCACTTATTAATAACTTGTTTTTCATTCTTTCTTTTTTGCAAATGATTTTTTTTTAAATTTTATTTTTCGGTTTCTCAACCCTCAAATGGTTACATTAAAGTTTGTTGATATTTTTTAGGTATGTGTTTCTATTTACATACTTTCCTTAAACGGATTTCTTTATTTAAATTGGGCTTTCAGTTCTAAAACCAAATTTGCGTTTTTCCTTTTTTATATTTGGTCTTCAAAAATTTTTTTTCTCTTTCCATAATTAGATTTTATTTTGCAAATTTAGTGTTCATCCACATTTCTATTTTATTGACTCTTTATTTTATTGTTTTAATCCATTTAACTTAATCAAAAATTTATTCATGATACAATAGGGCATTATAAAAAAGATAAACTAAATCTATTTACATCAGAAACTTATTTTTTAATAAAAAATTTCGATTTAAAATTTTTATTATTACTTTTCGTAACATTATTCAAAAATGTGAAGAAAATTTTTTTTTCTTCTAAAAAGTGACATTTTATTTATTGTTATTTTTCAACATAAGTTTTTTTTTGGTATGATTGCTACCTTAGCTGTTTGGTTAATTAGACAGTGTTTTCACTACAGCGCGAGAATCTCGCATATTTTTTTCTTTTCTCGCATTAAAAAATTATTACCGCGAGAAATTCGTGCATTCTATAAACCAATTTCAAAATTCGCGAATTTCTCGCATTTTGAAAAAAATTTCTCATTGTGCCATTTAGAATAAAATGCGTTTCACTTTTCTTCCTGGATCTTTCATTATTTTCAACATCTGCCCCATTATCTAGCTTCCCTATTTACCAGTATTGTTCAGAACCTTTAAGAACAACAGAATATCATCCCTCCGAACCACGGAACCTCTTTCAGAACGCATTTCTCTGCAACCACATGTTTACCGTAGGTAAGGTTTCTCCATGTAAGAAATTCAAATTTTTTGCGCATTAATGTAAGATGGACAAATACCTTGAAAAGGCAAGATCTTCTCCGAAACGGACAAATGAAAATGAAACAAATGTGGGTAGAAACGATCA
>NC_092214.1:72038092-72097004 GCF_043381705.1 Parasteatoda tepidariorum | reverse complement strand
TACTCAGTTGACATTGCTATTTTACTCACATTATTTAATAATTTTTATTCTTCATAATAATTCATAACTCTTAACTGTTTTTAAGAAGAAGTTTTTAAAGCATTTAAATAGAAATAAATATATATTAAAATGTGCATATATATATATATATATATATGCTTTAAGATTTACGATAACTTTTTATAAGTTAAAATAAAATGAAAATTCAATATCACCTAAGTTCTGGATTTTGAAGAAAGATTTTTGACTTGTCTGTAAAAATTTGGTAATAACTGTTAAGCATCAGAAACTTGCCAACCCTGTATTTAAGTTTATATATTGCATTTTATATTGTGACTATATACTGTGACTCTTAACTATATTATTGGGTAATAAATCTTCAGCCATATGTGTATATATTTCATTTTTTCAACATTTAAATTACTGCTATTCGTAATCAGTAACAAGCATACTGCTTAATTTTAACATAGTATTATAGCAATAGCAAAATGTGTTTTCTTAAGTATTCTGAAAGTTATATTTACTTTTCAGAAATTTCAAAAATTAAATCTTAAGTTTTTCTTAGGGTGACTTTCTTTTCATAAATGATATTTATAGCTTCAATTTTGCATTTAAATAAATTGACTTCAAAAGAAAGTATTATGACTTGAAATTTTGTTTCTTTTCAGGCTTTACTTTTTTTTTTTCATTCTCTATCTTTATTAAAGTTTATGATTAATTTATGGGGTATGATAATTATATTGAAATTTATCATTGTTTCTTTACTTGGAATCTTATTTTTTTTAATTAGGCATTTTAGATGGCATGACACAATAATTTTTTAAATGTTTTACTTATAAATTTTTAGGAAGGTGAAATGCCTTTAAATGAAGTGCTTGCCATGTATGGATATGAATCAGGTTTAGACTTCGAGGAAGGTGGACAAGACGCAACTGAACATGAAAGTGATTCTTCACCAATCGATTCGCCAGAACATACATTAGAAAATCATGACTCTCCACACAGTCTTACTACTCATAGTCTTCCTTCACCAGAATCTGAAAGTAATCCATCTGATGAAAAGATAGAGGACTTTATGAACTTAGTGTTTCAAGAAAATGCAACAATAAGCTGTTCTAGACCTCTTTTAAGATGTAAGCTTTCTAATCTGTTCACTATGTATTATTTTAATCACCTATATTTATGACGTTATTATCTTTTTAGGAGAATAACATGTGTTTGATTGATAATAAAAGTATCAATTACAGTGAAGTATTTCCAATTATACTGTTACAATCTATCTAGAATTACACTTAACAGTATTAACAGGTTAAAATTACTGAAAGATATATGTATCCTGATTATTTTATGACAAATCATATCTTTCTCTCTCCACCAAAATAATTTTTATTTTTTACTGATTAGTTTATATCTTATATAAAACATTCAAAAATAATGAAGAAAATTTTAGAATCATGTTTTATGGATTTTTGATTTGTACCTATTTAAAGCTTCTCCCCAAGAAACATCATTGCCATTGATAGTTGGCATCTTGATATGTTTTTACGTATGTACTTTGCTATGTTTTTTTCTTTCAAAAAATGGCAACCTTGTAGAGTTTTTCTTCTTTTTTTACATTAAAATTTGCTATATAAGAAACAAATACTTATTGCATGTTATGTCTTATATAAACTTTTTGTGTGGGATGTTATAAGAAAATATTTAAAGTATTGAAATTGGTTTACATTAATTTCTTTATACTATCCTGCTGCTTTATAGGATATACAGTGTATCAGAAATTATAATTGCTGATTTTAAATTTATTGTAATGAACTTATTTGATTAAATATTTACAGCTGTTCATCAAGCGAGTGAGTCTTCTGATACTGGGACAGATTACGACTACTCTCCAGATGATGATTGGAGGAAGGTAATTCATTTATGAATAAAATACGTCTATGTAATTTAGTGTAACTGAAATTAGTTATATGCTTTTTTACGTACAATATACTTGAGTTACGTTCAAAATATATTGTGTTAGACAATTTTTTTTTGTAATTTTAAATTTCTTTTCCACAAAATTATTTTATGATAAGAATAAAAAATTAATCTAGATAGTAATAAAGTAACAATATTTTAAATTAATAAGCTTAAGAACTTAATTTTAACCAATATAGTGGCACAAACAAATCTGTGGTTGACACCGCAGAGAATGCTGTATTATAAAGCTGTATTGGTTATATTGGAATATTGTTTGGAAATTAGGCTGTATTATTTTAATTATCACCCAATGAATTTAAAGATTGCATTCTCAAAAGGTTATCTATAATTGTTATACTTTCTAATTTATTTGAAACTTTCTACTTTGAAAAAAAAGAATGTTTTTGCAAATATATTTTAGTGATTTTCAGTAATTATGTGGTTTTAAAATAAAAGATAGCCTCTTGTTTTTAATGATCTTTTTGTAAGCATAAATTACATAACTGATATTTAACTCATGAGGCTATTAATATTATTATTACACAATATACACCTTAAATTGGTTGTGGGTGTGCTACATTCTACATTTAGAGTTGCATACCACACCTAGCTTTTAAATTATTTCTGCAGTTTTAGACGTAAAATAATTGACTATTGTTTTAATGATATAAGAAGATTATATAAAAAGAGATGGCTAAATTAATTTTATGAAATGAACTTTTCACAACTATAAAAAAAAACATCAGTTAATATATTTAAAAATTTTAATTAATCTATAATGGTTGTTACAAGTTAGTGTAGTTTTATAAATGAAACAGTGAAATTAAATTAGAGTTAATTTAAAACCTAATTATACTCCTCTCTAAGATTTAGAGGTGAACAGTTATGAACGATCATGGCTGCAATCCTTTAGTTTTAATTTCTTTTTTTTTTTGTCTCGTCTGTTAACAGCATTTAAACTAAAAAAAAATCTTTTTGAAATAAGGATATAAACCATGGGCAATCAATCTTTTCCATTTCTCTTTGCTTCTATTTATTGTTGAATTTTCTCCCCACTTACCAGTTTCATTATAGCTTAATTTAGCATGACTGCACAGCGGTAGCATATTTTTAGTGAAGGTTTAATAAAAATGAATAGTTAAATTTATCTCCTTATATAATTCACTTAAAAAAAAATATGGAATCACTACACTACCCTAAACTTTTTGATATAGTCTATTTTTTTGTAATAATTCTAAGTTATGTACAAGGCACTTTCCAAAGACGTTTCGGTTTTGCCTTTAAAATTTCCATTAATTGTCAAGTCTTTATAATTAATAAAATTTTTTTGCAGGATTTTTCGCTATTGTAATTTTTTGGTTTTATTCCTTGTAGCATTCGCGGACGAGCGGTGTGTTTCGCTCTTGTGTATGTACATAAATATTATCTTTGTATTCTTCTCGCTTTTCTTTTTTTTTTTTGTTCTGTGACATTTGCTTGTTTGTATTTTGTATGAGAGAATGTATATTTGCATGCATATCTTTTAAAGTTTTGAATGATTTTTTTTTTTAAGTGTCTAGTTTTGTCCTGTTATGTATTTTTTTGGATTAAATTTAAATGTTGGAGTAATGTATTATTATTTGATATTGTAATACAATTTATTTTAAGATATAATTGCTGTTGAATTTATTTTAAGATATATTTGATGTATGTCTATATCAATTTTTGAAATTATCAAATAGCTAACTTTAAAAATGAGATTTTGTTTTTTTGCTATATATCTGTTTTGTTATCAATGATTTTATCTTTCTTCAGGGAAAACCTGGAATTGTCAGGACATTTTATTATGTTTCTAAAAAGCAGAGAATAGTCGGGTAAAGTTAAAATTTTTCTAAAAAAAAAACTTGGAAAATTCCTGTATAATAGCTGGAAAATGACCAGTCTTGGAATTGTCAGTATCAGTAATCAGTTAGTGATATTTGATTTAAATAATCCTAGCACCTATTAGAATTATTTGTTTTAAAATTTTCATATTTTAGTGAAACTTTCATGTTTCCCTTCTCATTTAATGATGTTTTTTTTATTACAAAATCTAATATTTGACATTACAAATAAAATCAAAGTTTTCTGATGAAAAATTACATGGTATAGATAAATATGATCTGTATTTTCATTGCAATTTTCCTGATATACGTGGAAAAGTCGGGGGATTTTTTTCATGAAATATGGTGGAACCCTATTCTTTAAACAAAATGCTCATGTAATTGTAATTTATTTATTGGAGAAAAGATGATTGACGATGTAAAATGTGCTGGAAAAACAATGATTTCAAAAGGGAATTGTCACCAAACAATTTGGTTAAAAAGAGGTTAATACTTCAGTTCAAAATTCGCTGATCGTAAGAACCTTGTATTAAAAACAAATCGGAATTTGAAAAACCATGTGGAAAGAAACAAAAAATGATAGAAAAACCAGACCAGAAAAGTGTTACTTGCGGTTGTGTTTTTCAGTAACTGGTATTTGATTCTTTTTAACCAGTATTTTGATGCTTGATAATCATGAAATCCCAAGCTGGTGTTAAGTATCATTTTGTAATTATTGTTAAAATATTGTGAAGTTTCTTATAAGATTAAATAAAATTAATTTTATTCATTCAATTTTTATATTGTATAACTGTTAAATAACTAATCCAAACTCTTAGTTTTCTTTAAAAAGTATAAAGTACAAAACAGATAGTGTAATTTTCTGTAAATGAGTCATACTAAAACTATATTCATAGTGAATTAAAGTCCTTATTAAAATCTTTTTTTAATATGTTCATTCGAGAAATATGAAGAAGTACCTGCTTTTTTAAGCTTATCATTTTGTGTTTCTCTTTAATAGTTTTCGATTTGTCTTCAGTTATTCAGAAAAAAGGCTTTTTTTTTTTTTTTTTTTGTTGATGTTTTTTCTTTACCAGTTGTCATTTTAATATTTTCTAATGTGATTTAGTCCTATCAACATTTTGCACAGTTCAACTTGGTTTTGTACATTGATGACATTTTGTTTTTGCATGTGTTCTATTTAAAACAATATCTAGTTTTTTTATTGGTTGATTTTCCTTTTATATTTCATTGTTGTCACGATAATGAAACTATAGAAATAAAAAAAATAAAATTTGATTGTTTAAAAAACATCACTGTCTTTTGGTACAGAAACTTTTTTCATTGCAAATTTGTGCTTTTTGCAATTTCAGTGTTGCCACAGACAGCTAAAATGCAACTATTTTTGGCATGAGGTGATCTTTGCCTGAAAAGGCTAAAAAAGCAACTATTTTGAGGATGAGGAGACTATTGGGAGACTTTTTTTTTCTTAAAAATAAAAAATGTTGAAAATTTTGAATTGCAAATTTGAGTATTCACTTTTTAATTCATTCTATCTGCAGATTCCTTTGTAAGTCTATTTAATTTTTTCGGTCACCTTTTCAATAGTTATTGCTTCGAAATTTCGCTTGATTTAAAAATAAAAACAATTTTTAATACGATATTACGATGCATGAATTTTGAATTTGAGTAATCACTTTTCAGAATATGTGTGTGTATATATATATATATATACAGTCAAACCCCGCTATAGTGAACCTTCAAGGGACTGAAATTTCTGTTCACTATAACCGGGAGTTCACTATATCCGTTACGCAGGCAATTTAACTAATGGTTCCCGAACTCCTCCCTTTTATTACACAATATTCAAATAAATGACTGAAAAATATTATGTAGTAGCAAAATAAATGTTTTTTTTTTCATTACTCTTTGTCTTGCGTACAAAAAAAAATTAGTAATCTTTAGCTGATGAGCAATCCTCAACATCAGATAAGGAAAAACTTCCCGAATCTGTGATAATTTTTCCTGACTTTCTGTTATTCCGCTTTTTAATCCTGTCTAACTTGCCATTCAAGCACATAAAAGTAGTCTCATAAAATCGCTTAGCAAATTCGGCGACATTTGTCCAGATACTTCGATTGGTGAACCACTTTAGTAATGCTTCTTCAACATCCTTGTGATCTGCTTTTCTCAACTTCTTTCTGCCATCTAAATTTCTTTCATGAGCAGAAATTATTAATTGCCTATTTTTCCATATGTTACAAACTGCAGATTTGGATAATTTATGTTCCCTGCAAATATCAGCTTAAATGCATCCATATTCAATTTTTCTGATTATGCCCATTTTATCATCAATGGAGAACGTTTTACCTTTACTGCTCGCCATAGTTAAATTTGAGACACTTGTTTGCAGGATTTTTTAAACTGAACTGAGAGCAAAAAGGAGTTGAAATAAGGGCCTTATCAGCACATATTAGTGTCCAACCCTTTGACCAATAATGAATAATTGCCCATTCCCTCTGTCAGAAAATGCTTATTGATCCGACTGACACCTTTATAGGGGCATCGTCTGCCTGGGTTGGAAACATCTGCTTTGTTTGTCTAGGGAGGGGAAAGTGAGATAAAAGAAGCAAACAAGAAAAAATGCTTATCGCTGCATTCCCCTCTATAGATGGTTTTGAAAATTGGTATATGTATTTTTTTTAAGTTGAAATTTCAAAATTATTACAAAAAAGATCAGTTGAAGACAGAAAAAAGTTCATTATATCCAACCTCCTCACTTTTTTGGTTCTCTATATCCACAAAAAATAACATTATCTATGTATAGCAAGGCATGGGACCGAACATTTTGTTCACTATATCTGGGAGTTCACTATAAACCGTGTTCGCTATTGCGGGGTGTGACTGTAGATATTTCCTAGATAAATTATTGATTAAAGGGAAAATTGTGTTAGAACCTTAACGTTTATATAAAAATTATCATATTTGCCTCCTATTTGACTAAATGGATCATGGTATATGACAATTAAGTCATTAACAAAATTTAAGTAATATTTTTGATGAATTTTTGTTCTTATTTAGGCAGCTATTTTCATGCTTTAGGCTACTAAAAGCAACAATTTCGTCCATTTTTTTTCTGTGGCAACCCTGCAATTTTCAAAAAAATTATTATAAGTATTTTTTTAAATGAATATATCTTTTAGCTATTTTATAATCAAAATGTTTTAAATATATGCCTTGAACAATTTTGTTTATTTCAAGTTTTACTGCTTTTATTTCTGTATTCAATTTTTGTTTCTAATTTGCTCTTGGAAAGGAAAGATATATTTATTTGTTATTGTTGATGAAAGAGTGATCCTGTTGCACTCTTTTCTGATTTCAAGCCAGCTTAAAATTTGACTAGGTCATTAAAATAGAAAGGTGAGAATACAGAGAATATTTTCAAATAACAATACTTTATCATAAAGTAAAATAGTTAAATTTCAACAAGTATTACTTTCATTTATTTGTAAATATTTTACTTATTTTTTGGACATCAATTTGACAGTTTGCTATAATTATAGATTTAAATCTATTATAGCAAAATTTATTATATTTAGCTTTTATAAAACCCTAATTAATTATGGATGGAATTTATGAAAGGTAAAATTGACAAACATTTAAAATGGCATCTCACCTAATATTCATAAATGTAATACCTGTGTTTCTGAGACAGTTTCCTTTTCATCAAAAACAACAATTCTATATTGACTGCTGTACCAAATTTTTCTAAATTTGGAAATAATTTCTTTTTATTTTTACTCTCAATTTAATATTGTTACTTTTTAACTATACGTTTATCTCTATAGTGTGATGTAACCTTTGTTTATTTATATAGTTTCCTTTTACTATCACTTGCATTTGTCCTATCCATGAAGGTGTACCTTTGTGACATCAAAATTTGTTTAGATTTTGAATGAATTTTACTATTTGTGACTTTAAATATTTCTTGTCAGTATCAATTTTGTTGCTAAGAATTACTCTCATTATTTTAATAACTTTATAAAAACCATTTGCTTTCTTGCCTTGCAAGCATGGTTTTCACAATGCATTGCAGTTAACTATATAAGATTTTGTAGACATGAAAATTTCAATAAGAAATTAAATCAACTGAAAATGCAAGCATGGTTGCCCTTTGCTTCACTGAAACAAAATAATGCATAATTTATTTGTTATTTTTCTCAGTTGTATCATTCTTATCAATATCAGAAATTATACTAGTAAAGAATGTGATTAACAAATGCTTTATATTCAATTTTATTTTTAGACAATCCAAGTTGGCTCAGATTATCAAGCTGTTGTTCCTGAAGGTCTTTCAAAATATGATGATGCTCCAGGTATTTGCCACAAAATATATTTTTACAATAATTTTATATCTTTCAACTTGTATAGTTTGACTGTACGTGTTTGTTTTCAATTTTCGTTGCTATTTTTAAAACAACTTTTCAATTGAAAGAAGAAAAAAAATATTGCATTGAGTAATTAAATTTGAATCCCTCTTTTACTGGACAAATGAAAAAGATGTTAAGTTTCGTTTTCCTAACTGACTTGTATTGATGAGCAAAAGGATCCGAGTTTTATTACTATGAATTTAGAGATTTTATTATTATGGATATGTAACTGAAATTCAATTAAAAATACTTTTATTTCACACAATTATTTAATACTTTTATTCTACACAATGATCAAGGGGATTATGCTAATATCATTCTCATCCATATTTTTAATCTATCTTTTTTTTCTTCGTAACCAGGGATGTGATTCTTCTGCGGATTTCAGATTTTTCCATATTTTCCGCTCTTTTTTCATAAATTTCCACACAAAATTTTTTTTTATGCAGTAAGTGATATTTTGTTGAAATATTTTTTTTCGCGGAGCGAAAGTATTGAAGCCCCCAATAAACCTTTCTTCACAGGTCAATCTGCAGGCTGGGGTAAAAGTGGTTGACCTTGGTAAAACAATGCCGTCTCCTACTCCAGTACTCTTTTATCTTTTGATGACTAATTCCAAATGCCTGCGTGTTTTGCTCTTTCTTCTTTCCCCCCCTCGTCTATTCAATTGACCAATTCCCTACCATTGCAAATCTGTCTCTCCAAACTTCATTTGAAGCTCTGAGAAGTTGCGTTTCGCACGTGTTCTTGAAAAATCATCATTTTTTTTCCCTCAATAATTTTCTGAAGAATTTTTTTCATACTTAAAATTTTATCTGTTGTAGAAGTATGGCCAGCGTTCGTACCAACACTGATGATCAAAAGTCTGCAAAACGCAGTCTACAGATCAGTCATGTTAATGAAAGACCATCAAAAAAATAAAGAACTGATGAGAAAGTCCGCAAAGGTCCTTTGACCATTAAAGAAATTTTTTTAAAAATGATGTGATACATAAAATCGTGCCTATGCATGATTACTCAAAGTTATCTAAATTATTAAAAAAAATTATTTTAATCAAGATTTCATTTAAGAACATAAGTACCATTTATTTATATTTATTTGAATAGATAATTATGTAATCATTATCAGATTGGCTATTGAATTCATATCATTTTTTCTTTTGCACGTTTAGTGCTACAGTTATAAACTTCCTCTTTTTTGTCTTTTTGTCAACCACATCCTTGCATAACATATTATCGATAACTTAAACCATTGAGAAGAATTTTCTTTTTTAAAAATTTTAAATTAAATTGTATAAAATAAGCTACTAAGCTCAGATAAGCATAAATCAACACATTCATATTATTCAGAAGTTATAAATGACTATTATTGTGCTGCCATCTGCCGATGATAGAGAGAATTGCCGTCGGAGATATAGTGAATGAGATAAAAGAAATTTTAAAGGAAAATTTTATAATGGGAGCAAATATTCCAAAACTTTTAAAATTTAAGAAAAGTCATGCCTTTAAAAATTTAATTATTTAGATAATTGTAAATGGGAATTTATCAGTTGTATATATGCCCCATATGTCATAAAGTAGTCAGGTTATATATTAAAAATGACAACTGAAGACTGGCATTTTAACTTCATGTAGTTTTAACAAGGCTGATGGTGCTCCGGCAAAAATCCGGATTTCCGGAATTTTCGCCAACAGTGATCTGGAAGTTTCCGGAGATCGAAGTTTCAGACGTTTCAAAAAATCATTGATCACAAAAGTTTCCGGAAATCAAATTTTCAAAGGTGGAACTTAAAAACAGAGTTTATTTTATTTGTTTGTAACAGAGAGCCAGATACTTTATAATCTTATATTCAAGATTAATATTCATTTTTTATCAGTAAATAGTTATTATAATCATAAACTCAAAAAAGAAAGACATATTTGTAAATTTCAATTACTTCTCCAGGTCATCATAGGTATGTGTAAATGATATAGGTATGTGTAAAATTTTAAATATATTTTAGGTAAACTAAGAAATATTGAGAAAAAGGAAAAAAAAACTTGTTTAAATTATTTTTAAATTTTTTGATTTGAACCTTTTTTTTTATTTAAGAAATTTTCCGAAATTTTGACTTGGACTCGCAATCACCCCTGATGTAGTAAAAGAATTGATCTCATTGAACTTTTAAAAAAAGCAACCGAACATTAAAAGTGTTATTTAATTTTCATTTTATTAATTAGCACTTAATTGATATAAATAAATTATAGTTAAATCTAGTAAAAAAATTGACCTCATTGAATATAAAAAAAGCAACTGACCATCAAAAGTGTTATTTTTGAAAACATAAATAAATAAAAAATCTCCTTCTTTGCATCCGCGGTTGCTCAAACCAGGGAAATCTTCAGGTTAAAAATACAAAAAAAGAATCGAAATTCAAAACAATTAAAATTTAGAAACAAAAAAGAACAGAAATATACAAAATACAGACAAGGAAAACGAAGTAAATAAACAAACACTAGTTTACTGCGCATGCGTGGTTACTCTAACCGAAAATATCTTTAGGTTGAAGTTAGTGAACTCTGGGTTAAAGTAACTCGCAGTTACGTACACGGTGAAATTAAATTTCGGAATCTAACCTGGAGTTGCTCTCATAAAAGCTGTTTTGAACTGTGACTGAGGGTTAGGGTCAATGGTGAATACGGGCGTTAGTCATTTTTCTAATTTAAAATTACTGTAATTTTATATTTTAAAATTATTGTTATTTCATAATTTGAAATTGTTTGCATTTCGAAATCATGCTTTTAAGTAGTTAAAATTTTTATGGCTTTTAAATTAAAATAATTGAAATAATGAAGTAGTTAGTGCCAGAATGAAATGCAATGTATTTGAGTCAAGGTATGTAAAGGTAAATTATCATGAACACCTAACCTCTCTTATTAACATAATCACCAATTATTACAATTACACCAGATATTACAATTAAGTAGGTACTAATAATTAAGTAAATTATATTAGGAAATTTAATATTGTCAGATATTGCTAGAACAATAAATAAATTCAATTTTAAAGGTTATGAACAAAGAAGAATTTAACGACTGAAGGATTTTAAAGGAAATTAATAAAAATTGAAGGGTAGTGTGATAGTTTAGGAAATGTGATTGCACATAAGGTATGTAAACCCAATAGGTTCAGTAGTCAAATTATGTGAGGCTGACAATGAGCAGATTGTTAGCATGAAAATTTAAAAATAAGGTGGAACAAAATAAATTAAAAGTTAATGAATTGTGATAATTAATTAAATGACTGACCATATATAGACAGAAACCATATATAAACAGAAACATTTAAATCAGTAACTGAATGTGTCCAACTGAAATTACTCATGCCTTTAAATAACAAAATATATTCATTAGTTTATTGCAGATATAAAGAAAATGAAAGCATAAATGATGAAATTTTTTTGGACATATTTTATTTAAATTTATTCTTGTATATATTTTTTTTTTATGTCATAACATGTGAACGAAGATATAACACATACTTGAGTCAATTGAAGAGAGTCAAATTTAGGTATGATCCCTAAAAGTGAAGGAGAGTTATAAAATAAGTTAAGATTCTTTTCCAAAAGAGGAGTGAAATTTGGATAGGTAAAAATATTTTATTTTCATTAAAATTTTGTAAAAAATATCACTTGAATATATTGGACAAAAGGATATAAATATCTTAAAATTAAAGATAAATAAAAGGTTAAATAACTAAATGAAGAGATTTAAATAAATAATAATTATAACATTATACAAACTGTAATTATGTCTATTTTCAAATTCTATAAATATTGAACTTTCATTTATCCATGCTTGACTTTCATATATACGAGCTTGATTACTATAGGATTGGCTGTCTTGAGTGAGCAAGAGTCTATTTACTTTATTGCAGTCAATTTTACTGAAGTTGAATTTATTTTTCAGCTTATGAGAATGAAGACAGATTACTATGGGATCCTACAGCTCTTCCGGATGAAGAAGGTAGGTAGAAAATATAAGTTGTTTTAGGGTCATATGGTAAGGTTTATTTTCTTTTTTCGGAAATTTTATTTAAAAATTGCGAAAGAGTTATGTAAGAAAAGATAGATACATTGTTGCTAGGATATATATATATATATAGAGAGAGAGATACATGCTTACAGAGAGAGGGGGGGGGGCTTTTTTAACCGCTTAGATTAAAATATACCATTTGTATGACAATTTTTATAGATGAAAACTGTTAATAAGTTATAAAATAAGGTTATTATTTTGGCTCCTATATTATTCATAACTATATGCATGCCTACTCCAGATCCAAACTATTCAGAGCAATTATAGATTTTTATGTGTGGTTGTAATGCGCTTGGAACAGCTCTCTTTATTGGTCTTGCAATGTTATAACAAATCATTACAGTGTTGTTTTACAGAATAAAAAGTTGTAGTATAATTTGAAATTTTTTTTTTTTGTCATCATTCTCTTTTCATGCCCAGTAATACCCCCACATAAGGTCCTCAGTCTTATTCTCCACTCTTTCCTGCTAGCTGAAGTTACTCTTACTTTTTTCCAACTGATCCATCCAACCTCATTTCTCACTTTTTTCCATCATCCTAGGCCAAATTAGTTTTGACATGTCCTCTTTGTCGTGTTCCCTCTAATGTACAGTTGAAGGTGACACTAGGAATTCTATCTCTATCCAATCTTAATATGTAGCCGTTAAAGCTCCTTTTTCTAATTTTAATTTCTTTATTTATGTGTTTTATTTGTATTGTTATTGGTAATATTTTGTAATTTTCACATGATTTGTTATATTTCTTTTCCGTTGTGTCTTAACTTTTTCTTTGTACACTTTATATTCTAATAAAGTATTCCAATAGAATACTGAAAAACAGTATGTCCAGAATAATGTTACAACCCACTAAAGCGAGGAAATAGTTCCATGGTGAGCAGAAATCTCTCAGAAAGGGAGAGCTATTGCATATGCACATTTTTTCATTTGTGAGTTGCCGAAGAGAATGTAACATAGCATCGTGACACTTTCTATTGAGCTTACTTTCTGAATGACTAATTGTAATTATCATTCACTATACAGCAAAAATTAGATGACACTGCAAACAAAAAGTTTCTATCAATTTCCAATTTAGCATGATTCAGATATATTTTTTTTAATAATTTACAACAATGAAGAAGATGTTTTATTAAACCATGCAAAGATTAAGCTTTAAGAAATAAAATGTAAAAGATATTTTCTGATTTGTTTTTTGATAAATTTGAATTAAAATGTCAGTAATATTGAAACTTATCACAAAAATTACAATTAAAAAATAAATGAATATAAATTACTTGAAGTGTGAACAAAATGAAAAAGCAATAACAAAAAAACTTAAAAAATAAGGTTGAAATGGAGTTTTGCTCAACTCTGAAAAATATTAAAAAAATAGAAATTGGGAGGCCAAACATGTAAATTAAATTATAACATAATAAAAAATTTCTTGGAAAAAATCATTTAATTTTTTTTGCACTATTACTTAAATAAAGGGGAAGATCAATATATCTAAAATCTATACATAAAAGTGCTTAACAAGTTTATAAATGTAATAATATAATTTACCATCTGAAATTTTTGTAACAAAAGTTTGATTTCTTTTCAATATAAAACCAAATGAAGCTTGAAACTTTATTTTATTCTACATAAAATAAACTTCGTTGTGGCATTGTTAAAGAAACTTACAAACCTTTTTCTCTAAGTTAGCAATCATTGAGAAATATTGCTTTTTTTAAAAATTTTCTTTGTGAAAAGCTATTTAAACTGTAGAAAAAAAACATGAAGGTGATGTATAAATCACTAAGCAAATCTATTAGCGAACAATGGGGAATAGTGTTTAAATTTTTAACTAACACATATGTATTTTAATATGATGTTTATTTTAATAAAAATTGAAATGTATATTTTTGATTGTAATTCTAACCTGTAGTTGAAGATTATTTGCGTCAGTGCCGTCAACCCAAAGGGACCAATGGAAGTAATATAGGTACTGTGCCTACAGGAGGCCATGTTCGAGATGATGAGCAGGTATGCATGTTAATTTAAATCTAAAAAGAATTTTTGTTCTTACATTCTCTTATAATAAAAATATTTTTATTAGGCATTATTTCTATTGTTACAATGTGGGCATAACAAAGAGGAAGCTTTAAGAAGGCGGCGTATGCAGCCCTGCCCTGTTCCTGGTAAGCTTTTTTTTTCTTTATAGGACTCGTAATTATTATTTTTGTAAACAGTACAAGTAAGTGTAATTATAGTGGCTGCCCCCCCCCCCTCATGGCAGAAACGCGGTGATATTATCGTAGAGCGTTGCAGAGTTCTTGCAGAGAGATTTTTCTTTTAAAAAGAAAAAAAAATTCCTTTTCTTTTCTACAGAAGTTTACACGTAATATTTGAATCATGCATTTAGACAATCACTTTTTGACGCGCTTAATTTACGCTGATAGTATTGTAAATCGATCATCGATGTAATATTTCGATTGTATTTTTGCCAGTTATTCATATTGATTTTCACGTGGTTTTTAAATTTCTTGATATATTTCGATCAATATGGAAAGTTCAAATCGTGCATTTAAGTATTTACTTTTTAAGGCAATTATTTTATCCATTTTTTGGAAGTTATTGCTATTGATTTCTCAATAGTTTTTAAATCCGATTTTTTTTATACAATATTACAATTATTTATTATGCATTTAAGTTTTTTTTGTAAACGCAGAGCTTTTGTTAATTATTTATTAAATTAAATTAGTAATTATTCATTGTTAATTAGTAGTTAAAAATTAAATTAGTACCATATATGTTAGTTACTATTAAAAGTATATTGCAGAAACATTTTAGTGCTTGCAAGTTTTCGTCGCAGATAGCTTGAAAAATTCTGCCACAGGGGTGGCTGCTATTTTATTAAATTCGCTGATAAGAAAAATATGAAAAATCAAAATGATGATTTGTCAAAATGCTTTAGATTTTTTAAGATTTTACTGCTACTGATTTATGAAATGCTTTTTTAACAAAATTCTATCCTCTTTTGAATGTTAATGTCATTTATGCTAGTGGGAAAAACCTTTTCTATCTATTCTTTAGGCACTATTTAAAACTTTTATTAAAGTGGACCTTATAATTTTTTTCCTCTTACTCCTTTTTTTTACCATGCAAACCTTGATATCACAAACTTTGATAACCTAAATTTTTCGATATCACTAAAAAAAGTGATTTCCCAATACATTGTCTATGTTAGTAATAAAATGGCTTTTTTAGTCAAGTCTTGATGCACTTTTGATTTCGCTAAATATTTTTTGGTCACTTTTTCTTTTTTTTTCTTCCAAATTTCTGAAGAATTTAAAATGTGTTCTTGAACTCCAGTTTTTCAAGGCTGTTTTTGAATAAATTTTAAATCATTTCTTGAACCCTAATTAAATTTGCCTCATATGTTCCACAAGAAGTTATTTGAATCATCAATCAGTAATGAAGTAGACATGCAAGATATATGTGCCTAGATAATAATATCTGCTCATAAGATTAAAAAGAATTTAATGTAATGAATTCAAAAGAAATTAACATTTATGAGGAAGTAGTTATTGTGGGCTGCAAAGTAGTCGTATGTTGTGATTGGAAGAATTGTAAATATTAAACTAAGTTAAAATATTAAAAGATCATTAGAAAAAAAGATGAAACAGAATTTTTGCAAAATATAAAATCAGACAAAGAAGCAAAGATATTGACATCGTTTGAAGTAATTATTTTAAAAGTAAATACTCGTTATACAGTTATTATTATGTTAACTAAAATCTTAAAATTATTTAAAATTCAACTAAAATATTCAATTTTGAGAGTCTCAGACTTTTTGATTTTTCCCTTTGAGTATGTGATATCCTGATTTGACTGTATTTTAAAAAAAAATGCTTTAATTTTATAAAATATGAAAACAAAACAACTTATTCCTTATGTAATTCCTTATTCTAAGGATTGTTTATTTTGCATATATACATTGATTTTATTATAAAAATAAGGTTGCAACAATATAATTGGACATAATATGTACTATGGCTATAATACCTAAAACAAATATGGCTATAATACCTATGCCAAAAGTCAAAAGAGCATATATGCGCTTTTGGCATAGTGACCTGAAATTTTTTGTGCATATCTGTAAGTATATTGCTAATGTATGAGTTAATAATTTAGTGCAGCAGTTCCCAACCTTCTTAGTTATGCAGACCGCATGCACTGTTTTATCATAATTTAATGATTTGATGACTAACTGGACAAGCTAGCCTAATCATTAAATTACTATAAAACAGCATTTTTGAGCCTATTTTAATTGAGCTCTTGACAATAACTAATTGCAACTAATAACTAAGGCCTGGTTGGGCCCATGTCAAAGAGATTGTGGGTTCGATCCCTGCCGGCCGAAGACTTCCGTGTAGTAAATGGTGACTGGCGCACGTCACAATATGTCGGGTCACTAAGCCCTCCATATCCCATAACATATCAAAACCTCTGGGGGTACTGATCTTGGAACTCCTTTGTCTTCTGAATTGGGATCAAAATTACAAGGCTACGGAGTTATACTTTAGTAGTCGTAAACCCAGAATTGGGTCGGCTGTTCAACGACCATTATAAAATAAAATTGAAATAATAGTAACATGGAGCCATGATGACTCAGGGGATAGAATGTTTGCATTCCGATGAGGTGAACCCAGGTTCGAATTCCAACAATAGCTGGTCGATAAGAATTCTGTGTCCGGCTCGCGCTGACCACAGTGCTGACTTAAAATATCCTCAGTAGTAGACGGAACATGGGTTTAGAGTCTCCTTGCCATCAGGCTAACCGTTGGTTTCCCTTTACATGTAACGCAAATGTGGGTCAGTTCCATCAAAAAGTCCTCCACGAAGGCAAATTTCTCCTAATACTTAGTCCAGGTATTCTTTTGACTTTTGGATTGGGTTCAAAATTGCAAGGCTATGGAGTTAAACTTTAGAAGTCGTAAACCCAAAAAATAGGGTTGGCTGTTCAACGACAGTTATAAAATAAAATATATAGTAACATAAAATGAAAATATTTTTGAAAAATAGTCCAAGTTTAAAGGCACACGGACAACATGTCAACAATAGGAAATCACCCCTAGCAGCGTGAGATCACATTTCTGGTCATGGTTTCCTAGGAAATTCTTATGACATGCCCTATCCTCAAAGAAGTTTGTCGCGACATTTACGGGACACCCTGTATATATATATGTGTATAATGTGCACACATCAGCAATTGGAAAAAGATTCTGTGCTAGAAGAACTTTTAAGATAATAACTTTATCGTATTCACTTAGTAGTTCAAACTATAAGAAAACTCAAAAGTGTTTTAAAAAAAACCTTTATGAATGCGGCCTTCCACTAGAAGGTTAATGCACCAGTTTGTATATAATATATATAATATATAACCAGTTATATATATAATANTATGTGTGTATATATATATATATGTATATATATATATGTATATATGTATGTATACATATATGTATATATAAATATATATACTGTCCAGCTATTGTCTGGTGGAACTAATAAATCTTTCTTTTTTCACTTAAATTTTTGATTTAAGGAAATCAAAAACTAAAACTTGAAAACAAAATTTAACGTTTTATTCTTAAAATTATTTCAGGATTTTTTAAGTTAGTAGTCAAATGCAAATAAAATCAACAGTATGTCAAATGCAAATAAAATCAACTCAATCATTCTTAATTTTTTTGTTAAATTGATTGTGTGTCGAATTCAGAATGAATTAACTGACGCAACCAAATCAAATCCTACAGCGCATGTGAGATTAGATTTGAAGCCAAATTATTTATTTTTTACGTATTTATCAATATGATACATTAAATACATAATAAGATGGTGCAAAATTATCTATAATTGTACATTTAGTCAGATCAGGCAGAATTGTCTCTGATATTTAAAGATTAAATAAGAAAGAAAATAGATCACGGCTGTAGTTTTAACATTTTCTGCTTAAAGAAGTTTATCAAAAATAAATAAATATTATAATTATAAATAAATTTCGATTTTTTAATTTATTTATTTATTTTTTGCATTGGAATTTACTGAAGAAATATAATTTATGTTTTCATTTAGGAATTTTTACACAGTCCGATTTTTGAAGATGTTTTTTATTTCGGAATTTGTAAATTATATTATTTTTATTATTTCAAAGTTGATTTAGTCAAAAATTATTATACTTATTATATTGGACAAATTTTGCAAAAATATAATTTAGTCTGTCTTCAACTCAAACAGTTATGTTAATTTTAAAACTAAAAATATTTTGTGGTATATTTATTTTCTTGTTTTTAGAAATTCAAGTGACACAAGACTCTAGAATAATTGATCTGTCATTGAGTATGCCACAATACACTACAGAACACAATCGATGATTATCAATAAATACAAAATAAATTGCCCTGAATAATCCGGAGCATTACTGATATTTAATAATGTTGCAAACTTTCCTCAACTTTTTTCGAAAACTGAGTCACAATCAAATGTATTATTTGATATGTATTCCTATTTTCATAAAGAATTATTTGAATCTTGTTGGAGATTTCATTAGTGTTTCTGAAATTTCATTATTTTCAAATATCAGAATTATGTTTTATTGTATTTATAACAGTTTATGGTATGTAATATTTTCTTTTTTATTTGTTTTATCCTTTTGAGTATTAAAATAAAACTCCCCCTTCAGAAAAAAAAAAATTCACAAATGTCCAAGCATTGTTTTAGGACAGCATCTGATTCAAGATTATTTACGAAAATTTTTATAATTTACAAACATGATTTTTAAAGCAAATATTAATTTTTTTAATGGGTTGCAATGCATTATTCTTTTAATTTTATTTTATAAAGTATTTTATCTTAATTTTCTGATATTACATTTTTTACTTTGCACTTTCAGTTATAATTTTGAAGCACATCCTGTTTAATTATTTTTTTTATGAAATACTTTTTTGGCTGTTAAAAATTCAAAAAATCGTAATCTGGGAGACTTAGGTTACTTGATTAACTATTGGCAGTTATTAAAAATTTGACCAGCAAAAAATTAAATTCATTTTTTTTAAAGTTATTATTTATTTATTTATTTTACAATAACAGCAATAAGAATCTCACAAGGCTTGAAAGGTTGACAATTTGATTGCAGGCAGTTGCAAAATACTTATATTAGCTTCCACTTTCATATTAAAATTTGAAAACTAAAATTGTTGCTTTATTTTGTATAGATGTAGTAGAAATAAAGTATTTTTGTATTACTATAAGTAAATGATAAAGCTAAAAAAGCATGGCAAAGTTAAGAAAGTAATTTTTTTTTCATTAATCAGATATGGGTTTAAAAAACTAAATCTACGGCTCCATTTTAATATTCATTTCATATTTACGTTATGATCCATCTTTGACTTAATTACATTTTTAAAAATAAATCTATAATTTTTATTTTATATTGGTTGCTTTTATTAAAACTTGTTATTATCAAGTTTATCATTTCATACCTGCCAAGTCTATTGTTTTTTAAGGAAGACTTCTGTATTTTACGACTATCTCCTGTTTACTTGTATATTCTCAAATTTATTATGCATAATATGCATAAATTATAGCTAGACAATTAGATTATGCTAACTTTTTTTTAATACGAGATGAATTTTCTATACGAGATCTTAGAATGTTATTATTTTAAATGTAGTCGCTAAAATTTTATGAAATTCATTTCTTTGATTTATAATAAATCCCTATCAAATTTTTAAAAAATCCCCTTCTCCAAAAAATTTTTTAAAAAAATATGTAAATATTTTTCTATATAATAAATTCTATTTTTATTACTTTTAATTTTGGGTATCACTTTAAACATAGCTGTAAATGTCAAATAGAGTGCATATAAATGAAATACAATTGTGTACATACTGCAATTTTTGCTAAAATCTAAACAAATTAAATTTTTTCTGTAAATTGGGACATAATCTGTATAGTTGAAAAAATAAAGTCATGATGTATCATTACTACTTAACAACTTTTTTTTTATTTCTTTTAAACAAATTCAATTTTTATTGTATTATTTGATAGCTTCAATACCATTGTGTGCACAGAATAAGTTTTAAAAAAAAAGTGGAATTAGACAAAAATAATTTTTAAAATAAATATGATAAATAATTCATGCTTTAAAGAATCTGTTTACCTCCATCATTCACTTTAGTAATTATCTTGTATTTTAGTAATTATCTCTCTTCTTCCTCTCACTCGCAACATTTTTATATGATCCTTAATACTTATTCCCAAATAATTCACCATAAACCAAGATATTTTTTAGCTAACTGTCTTTATACTGAAGTAAATTTTTGGTCTACAGTGGAGGTTATTATTTTTTAGTGCTTAAAATTTTCAGTTTTTTGGATTACTTAGAAATTACTTTTATTTTAAAAATTCTCCCTTTTGTGTTTTCGTTAATTTGTTTTAACCCTCTTTTCTGATGCATGAACTTCAAGTTTAATGAAGGAAAGTAGAGCAGTTCACTTTTATAACATTTCTTTAAATACAAGGGGAGAAAAACAAACTGTAGAGAATCAAACCTTTCTTACTGATTTCTATTCTCTGTAGTACTAACATTTCCTTATTTTGTTTTTTTCATTTCAAATTGCTTACTAATCTTTTTTTTTTCTGTAAATAAATGCTTTTCTTTTTTGATTCTTAACTTTACATAAGTATTGCATGTTTTTCTTTAGGAGATTGAAAGTAGACTTAATCTCATTTTTTCCTTTCCAAAATACTAAGCTGTCTATTTTTTATGTATTTGTTCCTTTTGTGCTATGAGTATTATCCCCTATATTTAAGACAAAGTTTTATAAAATTTTTAACTGAAGTTTTTATTGTAAGTATTAATAAATATATGATAAGTATATATAAAAAGAAATACTATATAATAATAAGTAATATACAATAATAAGTAATATGTACTAAGAAAGTATAAATAAATGTACCACATCAATCAATTCACTTTCCACATCCAGTAAAACACACATACTTACTCATATTCATGGTATATCTCACTCAGTTTTCGATTAAAAAAAATTATTTTATTTGAAACACATTGGAAAATTAATAATATTAAAGACTTCAATTAAAAATTTTTGTGATTATGGATATTTTCTACATATATAATTTTTTCTTTAATTGCTTTTTCAGATATTTTATTTATCACTATCAGAGTTAGTAATTAGTGTTTGCTGTTCATATTTTACCACCCGAAATCCTATTTTCAGTTGTGTTTTTAACATCATCATCTGTGGATTAAAAAAAAATTTTTTTTAATCTTTTTACTAATTAGTGTTAAAAAAAACTATTTAAGGGGTTACATATTTAATATTACAATCTGCCAATACTTTTTTTCCGAAGTTTTTAATCAATCCCAGTCAAAATTCTAGGCGAGAGCTTTTGGAAACTTTCATCACTAGGCTCAACCAGCCAGGAATGATAATAGAAAAATAGTTTTTTAAAATACTCTATTTTCAATGTAAGTAAATACAACATTTCAAAAACTAACACACTAATATATAATGAAATATTTCATTTTTGAGCTCAACGAATTTTACAAGGTTTTTTTATTTTATCCAAAATATATGTTTACATGCAACTTTGCCAAAATGTACACTTTTTTCTTCAAATTTGTCAATCTAGAAAAAGTGTAAAATTTCAATATGAGCCGTTGTTAGGTTTAGAAAAATTGCATCATCCCTAAAAGTTCTTTTAAAATTCAGTTCCTAATGGATAAATTAAAATAAGCTAAAAGTTTTATAAAATGATGCTCAAACTTACGCTTTAAATTAAATAATTCCTTAGTTACAGTAAAGGAAATTTTTTCTATAAAAATCATGCCCTTTTTTCCTTTTAACAATCACAATTCCCTAACTGCTTTTTTCTTTTTTCAATCCACTTTAGATTAGATAAAAAAAAAAAAGACTTTTTTTAATTTGAAAATTTGACACCCAGATTGATCATGTCTCCTTTTACTTTTTTATTTTTTTAATATCTCTGATCATGACATTTAATATAAAATTTATGCTTATCTCTGATATTTGTTTTTGTTGAAATATTCTATTATACTTTGTTTCTAAGAATGTGTTTTTCTCTTAGTTTGTATTTCTTTTAAAGATACCATGAGTTTATGGTCTGAAGATGAATGTAGAAGCTTTGAAGCTGGAATAAAGCTCTACGGAAAAGACTTTCATTTAATACAGCTTAATAAAGTATGATATTTTTAAAGCATCCCTTCTTTAGTGTTCTGTTACATTTTTATACTGCTAAATCTATGAATAATTAATTGTGTTTGATAATATTGACATTAACAATAAAGTTTGAAATAAATAATCTTAACGTCTGTTAAAATTATTTTTAAGTTAAATTAATTTTTAATAAAATCAGAATATAATTTTTTAATATTACCTTTTAGCATATTTAATTCAAACAGCTTATTGCTGATATATTTAAATTATATGAAAGAAATTGGTTTCCTAATAAGTAATTGCCACATTTGTTATATGACAAAACATTTTATTTACATTTTGAGAAAACGAAGGTAATTTTTTTTCCAAATTAAATGAGAATCTTATGGGAAACTCCTAAAAAATCTCTAAGGAGTCATTGCATTTCAAATTAGTCACCATCATGACAAAAAATTTTTTCTAAAATTTGGTATGAAGTCATGGTTAGCATGGTTTATGAAGTCATGGTTAGCATCTGTGCTAATTTTTAAATTTTTATTATAAAAATCACTCAGATAAAAACATAATAGATCAATTTTTAAAAAAAATGACAAACATGCATAGAAATGGCTACAAATTTTTCTATGAATGTAGTGGTGTGAAAATTCAAAATTTGTTGTAAAACTTAGGCCTTTTTATTCATCCCTTTGTATGAGTTTCAAGATCATTTATAATTTGGTCTTGAATATTACAAAGCATGCCTTTTTAAAAATTATTGAACAAAAAAAAAAATTTTTCTCAAATATTTTACACACCTAATATGCTAATTATTTAATTTTAACTCTTAATCAAGCTGCAAACATAAAAAGGTACTTTCTTTGAACTAATATACTTATAAAAAAAAAAAAAAAAAAACTTAATTATTGACAATGTAGGGGTTAATCATAATCTGGAAATTGTGGATCCCAATGGTTTAGTATGAAGAAAAAATGAAATTTTATGTACTTTAAGGTTTTACTTTTTTTATAAAATTACTTTTATCTTAAAGCTAATTATCTCAATCAAAATATTTTGCAGCCATTTATAAAACTCATACAGTGCACAAAATAAAAAGAAAGAAAAACTCTAAATAATTTATATTCTGTTGATCAGAATTTTTCGAATTACTTACCAATCTTAATGGTTCAAAGCGATGACCTCAAATGTGCTATTAATTAATTCAGGTTATATTTTGTTACGAAATCTGACACAAAAAATTTTTCTCTCTAAATAAACATATTTTTTTTGTTGGATTTTTGACCATAAGAATGTGAGAGGAGGGGCGGCTGCAGTCAGAAAAATATCAATGAAATTTTTGGCTCCTTAATCCTTACTTTATTTTTTGAATATTTTGCTATATCTAGGGATGTTTTTAGGCAAATCTAAAAACTTTTTACTCAAAATTATGAAATTAATTTCAGATAATTCCACGCATAAAATAATTTTCAATAATTGTTTTTTATTTTAATAATGGTTGAAAAAAAATTTGCTCCACTTTAAACTGTACTTATAAATTACAAAATATGGATGAAATTGATCAAATGGTTCTTGAGAAATAAAAGTTACTTCTTTTAGAAGTAATGTCTTTTTAAAATTTTATTGCACCAATTTCATTCAAATTTTATGTTTTGTCACTTAAATTATAGTTTAAAATAGCATGATATGGTATCCTATAATTTGGAAAATTTTCGATCATTTTTATATCAAGTAATTTTTAAAAAGATTATTTTTAATACAAAATTATCTTTAAATAACATGCAAAAAGTGAAATCAACATTAAGGGTGCAAAACTTATCTCAGTTCTCCTGACCAACTCTGGGGACTATTATTTTCCAGATGCAAGCTACCTCCTGCAGCTTTTTGATGTTCAAAATTCCAAATCCTTGAAAAAATGGAGCTTTTAATGTATTATGTGATATTTTGTATCAAAAAATTAATTTCTATGTGAAAACACAGAAGAAAAAACTCAAAATAGTTACTTTTGGATTAGTCAGAAGTTCCATCTATGAAGATTTACCCATAATTATTTAAATTTCCTTATCAAAATTATAGTCTTGCTGTTGAGTAATGAAAATTATGGTTTTTGAGAATTTTCATAATAGCCTGTTTAAAATAAGACCTTTTTACCCTTAACCACTGAGAGTTACGGAATTTGGATCTTTGCAGCTAATCTACAATTTTTTTTCTTCTACTAAAGCAATTCTATAAATAAAAAATGAAAAGCATTTGGTACAAATGAAAGTAAAAATAAAAAAAAGCAAAGAAATGTGCTTTTGATTTCCTCCAACTAATTTATTTTAGATTAATAAAGGTTAAGGGGCAAGGATACAACTAGCATCTGTTTCAGAAGAATGGTTGTGGTTTTATTTTCGTCTTTTCTAAGCGAAGGTTTTGTTTGTTTGTATAATAAGTTTTTTTTTCTTTTAATGCATGGATAAATATTAAAAAAACTTTGAGAATGCTTACCAAGTATGTTAAAAGAATCTTTAATAGCAAAAACGCAAAAAGTTTGTGAGTGGGATTCATTGTCCATGTATTTCTAGGTTGCAACCATTCAAAATAGAGCAGTGGTATAGCTAGAGAGGGCAAGAGGGGACATTTCCCCCCAAGGGCGGTCTCAGAGGGGCCTCAAACTTATGTGGCATAATTGAAGAGAAATTTCTAAACAAATACACTTCTTTCTAATTACAGACCCCAAAGACACTTTAAACGCTTCAGCATTCTTAACCGAAATGCTTTCTCTAACGTTTTACCCGATATACCTAAAAAATTGAATCGAGTAAACCACCAGCCAATTATAGTAGTTTTCGTTGTGCCTAGTTTTTTTAAAAACAAAATGAGATATTGAGAAAATGTATTTAGAATTACAGTTTCTCATATTTATAAAAACCCTAAGTGTAATAAAAACTAAATTGGAAAGATACCCGCTATTAAAAATTCAAACAAAACATATGAAAATTTTTGTAGTTATTACTAACTATGTTTTAAAAAACACCTTTAAGTTTGTAAAGTATGATTCATTTATAATTCTCATTATTCATTTATAGTGGTCATTTTATAATCCAATGCACATTACAGTGAGTTTCAGTTTTTATATGCTATGCAATTTAAAATGGCCTCAAAGAGCATAATCCTAATTTGATGTCACATTGTAAGGGGGTGCAACATCCCTGAAGGATAGTTACAAATATTTGAAACTTAAAAAATGTATATATACATGAAATTCCATGAAAGAGAAGAATTATTGAAGAATATATTGCCTCTTATTATTGAAGAATTTATTGCCTCTTTTCTTGAGTTGTAATACTTTTTTTCAACTGGAAAAAAATATATGTATATAGAATTCACATTGTTTAAGGCAATTGAAGATTTACTAATGAGAAATGTTAAAAGTTTGATTGAACAAACATATAGCAATAGTGCATCTAAGAGTTATTAATTAGGTGAGAAAAAATCATACAGATGTTTGCCCAACTCTTGAACTGAGATTTAATCTTCTCTTTTTTTAACTTAATAAACAATGTTTTTTATCACACCTGTGTCAAGATGAAATTGAGAGGTCAATGCCTCATGGGAAAATAAAGACAAAACGAAGAGATTTATACCAGGGTGCATAGCGTTTTTAAAAAGTGCTTAAAGGTGCTTATTTCCGTTTTTAAAAGCCCTTAAAGGTGCTTTTTCATTGGGTGTTTTTAAAAAGTGCTTAATTTTCCCTTTTTCAAAATGAGATTTTTCCTTTACTATGTTGATTTTCGCTTCGAATTAAGCAAAAAGACAGTTCACATTGTTCTATTCAATGTTTTCACAATTAATTCAACCTCATTCTATATCGCCGTATTGTCAGTCTGTAGCGTATGAAACGCCATTCGTTTTACATGGTTGAAAATTTCATGATTTTTGACAATTGTCAAAATCAATGCCAAAAGTTTTTTTTTTTTTGACATGACTGATAAAACAAGATAAACCGTTAATTGTCAAAAACGTTCCAACCCTGCCTAAAGTCCTTAAAAATATTTTTTGAGTGCTTAAAAGGTGCTTATTTTTAGTTGAATAATTTGGCTATGTACGCTGTATAAAGATGCCTCCCTGCAACCATCTTATCACATTAAAAAAAAAAGCATAACATACATTTAAATATAAAATTACATGAGGAAGTATTTTTAGTGATTCAAATGAAAGATGCTAAAAAGGCAATATGGCCTAATTTTAATTTAACCAAACATTTAATTTTATCATTTTATGATGAAATTTCAGTGCTGTATAATTTATAATTTAGTACCTTTACCTAAGTGTTACTTTTTGTTAGTATGCTTAATGCTATTAATACAAGCTAATTATGCTTGTATTATAAACTTATCTAGAATTAAGTAATGTATACACCTTGAATTTACTGTAATTTCAATTTCATAAGCACTCGTATATTTCTGTGTTATTGTACTTCTAATTACTAGTATAGCATATTGGCACCTCTGGTTTCTCAAAGGGAGACAAATATTTTATTGTATTATATTTAACAAGTGCCCCTATTCTTAATGCATGCCTTTATTAATTTATCTTCTGCAATTTCTAACTAATTTGGATGAGCCAATAAATGTCTCTTTTACTACCTTTTCTTCTAAACAGCCATTTTTTTAAATCAAAACTGTGTCAAGGTGAGATTAAAAGGTCAATGCCTCAGGAGATAATAAAAAAATAGCAGAAGATAGGTAATGGGCTTTGCTTTTCTTAGAATTATTCACGGTTTGAGGAAAAACTGGTTAAGTGCTAGGAGGCATAGTTCTCTTTTTCTGTGAAGCGAAGAAGGCTTGTTTCTTTACTTATATGTGACATAAGAGAGTATTATTACTTTTATTATATAGAACAGTATTTTGTCATCATATTTCTAAAATTTATTTAAACTATTTTAATTTTATACATATTAAGCATGTTGATGTTGTAATTTTACTACCGAGTTTTGTACCGATTGTAATAAGTACTTTACTATTTGTACTGTTCAACCAACTCCTTAAAATTCCCCAGTTTTCATTAAAATTTATGGGACTTAGTTGGTATTTTATGGTATTCAAGAACCTTTTGTTCAAAATAGTTTGGAAGGGTCATAATATTTTGAAAAAGACTTACTTTAGGGTTATGATTACTTAAGTTTAACTGATATTATTTTATATTTTCTACTTCATGAAGAAAAAAAAAGAAAACTGCAAATAATGATTTTAAACTGAACTCTGCAATTAGGACAGGTGAATTGAAGTTTAAAAATATTTTTTAAAAATTTTATACACATTCAATTAAGAAAAAAGCAAGACAATTAAATCTTGTTTTACCATAAAATGATTTTAGTATTGTTTGAATTCACTTTCTTTTGAAATAGTTTAAAAACCCATTGAATAATAATTAAAAAATAAACTAATTGAGCCCAAAACTGTCTTTTTTAGTTTATTATTATTTATTTAGTTTTGCAATAGGGAATAAGTTATAAATAAAAAGTCTACAATTTTCAAAACATCTGGGTATTAATATTAGGGCTCAAAAATATTATAGACTAAATATTTTTAAGTAACATATTTAGCCTTTCAAAAGAGGTCCAAAATGTGCTATGACATTTTTTGCATTTTAAATTTAGCTCCCACACTAAACAAGCTTCTTTACTTACAATCACTTTAGCTCCCACACTAATGGCCCTTAAAAATTAACTACTTGATATCAGAATTGTGACTTTTTTGTGTAATTTTATACAAAGCCAGATGAAAGTAATTTTCCACTGTATTTTGGATTTATTTACGTATGATAACAATAGAGCAAAAATAACCAAAATAGCCATTTTGGAAAAAGGAAAGATATAGAGTCATTCGTATGTTTAGTAAATTTGTCATTTTATTATAAAATTTTTAGCTTGGGCAATTTTAAAATATAAATCTAAATTTCTTAAAAAGAATTATATGCATACCTGTCATTCTAAATTTCATCAAAACTAGGTCAGATAAGTTTTAACTCTCTTTTAGCACTACCTGAAAAGACACTCTTCTTTCATTCTCTGAAAGAGTGCAAATTCACCGCAACAGAAAAAATCGTCTTGTTTTCTTATTAGATTATTCACTATTATATTCTGCTATTAGTACTATTCTCTATTGTTTATATTGTGTATGTCACTTTAGCAATCTAAAAGGTATAGACTAAGGAATAGGGTGAGCATAAATCTGCATTTCTAAAGTTTTTTTTTATTTTTGAAAACTATTCACTTTTTTTTTGTTACGTAAAAGAATAAAAATAAATTTAAATGATTAATCAATTATTAAAATATGGAAAAAAATTTAGTTTTAAAATATGCAAAAAACATTTGTTACTTAGTTAAATGGAATTTATTTGAAATACGAAAGTAAATTATCCTTTAAATATTATAGTAGTTAAAATTGTGATTAACAGGTTGAATGTGCTTTATGTAAAATAAAACCTAAATGCCTGTAAAATACTTTCCTTATTATGCACAAAAATTTTTGATTTATAATGGAACTTACAAAAGATACTAAAAAAATAAAGGTTGTTAATAAGTGAAATAGAAAAAAAATTTAGTTTCAATTTAGAGATTTTATTTGTCATTCCAAATTAATGAAGATTTAAAAACAATTAATGACCTTTTTTACAGTGACAAAGTATTGAAACTTGAGTTACCTTAAGGTATTGATAAAAAATGACTTGCTGATGAAGATAATATGATGAGCATTAAAAAGAAATGTTCATCAGCATTTTAGTAATATCATGAGAGTTTGCAAGTCATGAATCTTCATAGGATATTTCCTTTTCCAAACAGAATGCAGAAATTCAGAAGAGTAGTCAAATGTGACAGTCCACTATATGTTTTGAATTATAGTAGGAAACATTTTTATTCCACAAAATTAGTAGCAGCTTTAGGTAAAAGTTAATTGCATATGAGATACTCTGCTGCATGCAACAATCAAAACCCTTGAATGTAATATTGACTTTCACATAACGAAATAAGATATGCTCCAGAGTCAATGAACATAAAAAAATAAACAAAATTTTATTATAGTAATTTTTCATAAAATTAAAAACTTATAAGATGTACCAAAATATTGGAAAATACGTCTGGTAAACATTAGCTACATGCTATCTAGAATAATGGAATTGGTGCACTGGAGAAACCTGTTGTGACAACAATTAGAACTTCTCTGACCATTAATATCAGCTTTATCAATAGTATAATCAAATACCTGTAATTAGGATATATCACTTCTGATGATTGAAGCTCATATTTTTAGTTTATATAACACTTTTCTGAAAAATCGGCACAAATAAAACTAATTTTCAGTGTCTCAAGTGTTGATATTTAGAAAAATATGTACTTCTAAGTAATCGAGGTAGAGGAAAGGAAAAAGTGAATACTTCATTTCACGAGAACAACCACAGATAATCACTGATATTATCATAATATAAATTTTTCAGTAGACAAGTTTTGGCATTCCGTTTATATATTTATATTTTTTTTTCAAATCTTGAATATGAGCAGAAATTCAAATTACCCAAACAAAATTTATCTCCAAAAAATAGTTAAGTAAATTTTTGAAGTAGTTTTTAATAACTATATAAAAAAATCGTAGTCAACTGCATTTGTAATAAAGTAATCACAGTTAACAATCGAAATGTAGTTTTTCGAGCACTGACCAATTGTAATATCCTTTAATAGTATATGGATTATAATGTTGAAATATAAAGAATACCCTAATATTCATACTGTTGAAAAATGTTATGCCTTTTGGTTTTAAAGAGCTAAATGAAATACTTTTATCAGCTGTTGTAAGTTAGGTTCCTTGCTATCGAAAAAAAAACATTTTGTGTTTTTCTTGCTGATTTGCTAGTATGAATTCTAAATTGTTTATGAACTTAACTACAATTGAGGTTAAATTTTCTTTGAGTTGGAATATTTTCCTGTATCAGTTCCATGATTTATTCAAAAGTTTTAATTTCACTTGGAATTTTTAAAATATGTTAATTATCTATTTAGGTTCGAACAAGAGCTGTGAGTGAACTTGTCCAATTTTACTATTTGTGGAAGAAAACAGAAAGACATGATGTATTTGCTAGTAAAAATAGAATTGAAAAGAAAAAATATGCTTTACATCCGGGAACAACGTAAGTTAGCTTTTCTAATTAGATAACCTGCATTGTATTTATGTTTAAATTACTTCACTGTATAACATTTTTGCTGTTTGATAAGAGGTATTTATGCAAATTATTCTAAAGGATAATAGTACAAATGAGGCAAAAAAAAAAATTTTTAGATGGAGTGTTGTAGTTTCACTTGTTCATACTTTTGCTTGTAAGTTTCTCCCACTCTCTCGTGTTATTCCTGGTTTTAATGTTTTACCAAATTTCCTAAAATTGTGGGGGGGGGGAAGCATAATTTTTTTTTCATTTTACTCTATTAGTTATATAATTCAGAATTTAATCAAGTAATATTGCTAGTAATAAATGAGACTTGAGTATGAAGTAAATTTTAAAAAAATTTTCTTTTTTCATTTAAAGTATTATCAGTTGGAAATTTTCTTTTTTGAACTCCCAATTTTTTTTTCATTGTATTATTGAGAACTTTCCCTTTTGAAATAACTTTAAAAATATCTTTTATTAAGAAATTTTTTTAAAGATTACATGTTATTTAAAATTTTGTTACAACTGTCTAAAATGAGTTTAATATATTTTGCTATTGTGAATGTTACCTTTAATGTCTAATAACACTGCTAATGTCTTACAAGTTATCTAATTTCTTAACACCATTGACAAGCACAAAGTGTTGCATTCAATTGCAATTTGTATGTAGTTATTAGTGTAATATTTTTTTTTTGTATTTTGTTTTAAAGGAAATTTTGATATTCCCTGTGCATGGTATAATATATATATATATATTCATTGCTGCACAATGGTTCTCACATTTACTCAATTTTTTCCTTTGCTTGCTGGGAGTTATGTTTATGCACTGCCTTTGACTATTTTTAGGTACAAATAGAATCAATATCAGAAGCAAAAATTCGTAATAAATTTCAATATCTGGTTTTAAACTATCTTTTCCCTTAACCCTTGGCTGGGCTGAAAAATTTATTCAAAAAAGCCATTATGGTTAAGAAAAGCCATACAAATTGTGGTCATTATATATATGTCCATACTAAAGCCATCTGCTTTATACTTTGAATAGTTTAAAGTGTTAATGCTTATGGTTTTTAAAATTTTTTTATCACCACTATATAAAAATAAATCAAGCATGTCTGGATCATTTTCAGAAAAGTGGTCATTTAATATCCCAGGAGTCCTGAAAACATAATTTTGGAAAAGCAAAATGTAGTCGAAACTATCAATATTATTTAGTTACACATATGAACTGTTACTATTTGCTTATTGGAATTCAAATATATCTTTGATATTTTTTTAAGCAAAATATCATTCCCTCACTGCGTCCTCATTCACTCATGTAAATAAATAAAAATATTTATTTTTGAAATCACTTCATGTATATTTAAATAATTTGTAAATAAAATTTATTAAATATACTTAAATAAAATTTTATCCATCATAGTAACTTTATTTTCTATCCATCTAAAAAAAATTAGAACATTTTTAATTCTGTCTCTGGCAATAGGCATTATTTCCTCACAAAATAATTAATCTGTTTTTATATAATCAGTAAATAGCAGCACATGGCTTATTCTAGTCAAATCTAGTTTGTATAGTAACAAAGAAAAGAGGTCATTTTGTTTTTAATTGGAGTACATTCTATTGTGAATAGAGCATGACTTACAAGTATTTGATTAATGTAAATATTTTTATTGCATGTCATTCCCTCTTTTATTATAAAATTAATGAAAAGAAATAATATTTTTGTTATATTTATAAAAATATGTCTATAAGTATCTATATATTTAGTGTTTGAAAATGCAACTAAGTGTAATAATTTTTTAATAAAATGGTTTATGGTAGACATATATTCTTTCCTCAATTAGGGTTGCCAATCCACAGGGAAAACCTGGAGAATACAGGGAATTTAGAAATCACCTGAAATAATAGGGAAAATGCAGGGAATTTGGAGTTTTTCTTTAGAAACTGGGAAAATACAGGGAATATTGTTTATTTTTGTCTTTTAAAAAATGGTGACCTCTCAAAGCCCAATCTATGGAATATATAAGGATGATATTTCAGCTATACTAAACTATTTCATTTACTATAACATTATTTAAGTATGTTCAGCTGTTCCTTTTTTAGTCTATGTGTTTCGAGCAATTAAAACTAGTATAGTTAGCCCAATATAGCTCATACACGAGTACAGTAATTCGTTCTTCTTAATACGTTGTGTATAATACTTACAGGGAAAACACAGGGAATTTTTTTTCCAGATTTGAGTGGCAACCCTGTACTTTTCTAATTATTAGAAATAATTATTTTCCCAAGAAACTATCTGTTACAGTGTAGTGTTTGCTGTTTTTTATTAAATGTGGTATGTATGGGGAAAATGTTAAAGTTATTATTTTTTTTTAATTAATTTTTTATGAACTATTTTTTTCTGAAAATGAGCCATATATACATGTAAGTATATTTAATCATAGTTTTTTTTTTTTTNTTTTTTTTTTTTTTTTTTTTTTTTTTTTTTTTTTTTTTTGTGCCTTTGGCAAATTAGATTTTTTTTTATCTATTTCAATTATCCTTTTTTCACTACCACTTTGGAAATTTATCCTAAGGACAAGAAACAGTTGGCAGGTAAGTAACATGTGCAATGAATGTATAGGCAAACCAGTTAAGTTAGGAAAAATGTTGAATTTATTTTAAGTTAACAGTTTTAATCTCTTGAATGAATTAGAAGAATGACAATGTATTTTTACTATCGTTTTAATGAATTCTGCTTTTTCAAAATGATTGTTTAGGGATTTTATGGATCGATTTTTGGATGAGCAAGAAAATCCCTCCAGCAACAGAGATAGATCTTCAAGCCCAAGTTCAAGAATTCCCATTTATGATGAAAATAAAAAACTTACTCCTGTCACCAGTCCAGAAACAAATGCTGACAGTTCTACCCCTGAGCTGAGTATGCAAAGTCTTGATAATCTTGATGGACCTTCCAGCACAAGTACATTTAGTACTGGTACAATAAGTAATAGTGCAGAATGTGAAAACTCTCCAAATAAAAACCAATCTGCTAATCCTAGTGACTCAAGCAGAGATTATATAAATGGTGATGATAAGGTATCTAGTACGACACCAGCATTGCCAAAAGAAGGCAATTCAATTTGTCTAAATTTAGAAACTTTAGCTGTTAATGAAAACATACCACAACAAGTTGAGTCTGAGAAAACTAGACAAGTCACGCCGCCCAGTAATGTCAGTTGTTCTCATGTTTTGAATGATGTGTCAAGATTTCATGAGGATTGCAATTTCAGGTTTGACATTGAAAAAGATAATGAGTCTCTTGACTAGAGAAATAGGTTTTGATGCATCATTGAACATTGATTCATTTATAACTAAAATTGTTTCTGTGTACATAATGCTGAAATATTTCACGTTCATCATTGAGATTTTTATACATTGACTTATATAATGCATTTATATATAAAAAAAATGTATATTTAAGAACCTTTTCTGTAAGTAAAATGCAAAGTACATTTTCTATATTGTATAGACATATAAAGAGAAACTAAATCTATAAAGTTTGAAAGAGTATGTGAATGGAGTGGCAAGCCAGCTGAGCATTAACATGCAATAATTGCATCTGTGGTAGAAAATGTATGCTTATATTCTAAAGCTTCAAATCAAACTAAAAACAATGTGCATTAACAAAACCATGCTTATTACTATTGTTGGTTTACATGATATTTTTTCATCTTTAATTATCACAAATAATTTTTTTGTTTTGTTGAATCTACAGAATTATAACTGCAGAGTTTTATTATTTTATTTTAAGCTTTGTATCATTTCACATCACTTAAAGTATAATTTAAAGCATCACTAATTTTATTTTTAATATAATGAAATTAAGAAATACATCAAAGTTTGATTTACACCAAGGTTTGATTTTCACTGCATCTTTTGTTTATGTGAACTATTTGTGTGTTTTAGATTATAACACTTAGATTTATATTATTTTTATACACATTATCATAGTCAGGACTATTTTTAAATCTTAAAAGAAATTTTGTTTTCTTTTTACTGACATTATCTTCCAGGGGTGATTGTATTTCGTAGGTATCCCGGAATTCTGGGTTTTTCATATTATCCTTTCAGGTCTAAAAATTAGGAACAGGACATATGATTTTTCTGGGAATATCGCATTTCTCAAGACCATTGGTTCTTGAACTTTCGCTAATCAAAAACTTTTAATCCGACAAAATTTTCGCTAATTTCCTCTAACAAGACGCTTCCATACTTGCGATTCTTTTAGTTTGGTGGATTTTTGCCATTTTGAATATTTTAAACTGCGCCAGAATACGCTAATATCACAATTCCTTTCATGCGGTTTAAATATCAAGCATCAATTTTCGTATTTACCTCATTTAAGTTACACGTTGGGATTTGTATTCACATAGCTAAAAAATCTTACATAGCGATTCGTATTCATGCAATTTAAAAAATTCAACATTGCGATTCATACTCATTCGATTATTAAAATCCAATGTTGCAATACTTGTAAGCCCTGGGGCAAAATGTTTTCGGCCTTTATGCGACAGATCTCTCTAGACCCGATATCTTTCTGCAAGGTACTTATAATAATAATTATTCTAATTAAAAGTGATAAAAACATTGTGTTAACGAAGAAAAATATTCTATTTTTATAAAATTAATTTTACATCTTTGAGGGGGGGAACACACTAATTATTCCCTTTTTTGTGAATCATCACATTAAAGAAAAATTTGTTATAATTCCTCAATTCCGCTGCAGTAACTACCGAAAAAAAAAGATTGACAACGAAATCATGTAAATCGGAACTTTTGAAAAGGGTTACTCATGCATGTTTCGTTTCGAGATTCGGTTGTTGTAATAAATATTGGATTTTAAAAACAAAATGAAAATCAATTTCAACTCTAAAATACAATTAAAACTATGAATTTACGATATTATTTGCATAAATTGTGATTTGCATCAGAAAATAATTATTTAAATGCGTGATTACATGCAGAAATAATATACACTAAGAAATAACTAGAATTTTAAAAAACCTGTAGAAATTGGTATAGCTAGCAATAACTGCTGAAAAAATTTTGAAATCGTCGCATTAAAAGAGCAAATTATCAAATAGGCGATAATGAGTTTCACATGTAATAAAATTGTTTTAAAAAAACGTTGAGGATCTTTTTTAAATGTGGAAATTCGTAGCAATAACTATCGAAAGAACGATTGAAATACCTTATGGATCAACGATGATATTGGGCATGTTAAAAAGTGATTTCTTGCATCCGGGATTCGAACCTTGCATGCCGTAATAATATTGCCATTTTTCAACAAAAAAATAACAAGAATATCAATAATAGTATCCGAGCAATAAAAACCGCAGATTTTATTAAATAAATAAATAAAAAATAGAGAATATAAATTTTTAGCAATAATTGCCAAGGAAAAAAGGGATCAAAACACTACATATATTATTTCTTAAATGAGAATAGAAAAATCATGAGCATTTCTGTCCCCTCTGATACGTGAGAAAGTCACCTTTTGAATGTAATTCTGCAGAGGAAAAAAAAATTCTTTCTACAATTTTTGCAGAAAAGAAAATCATAATTTTTTACTTCACAAAAGAAAAATCTTCCTGCAAGAACTAAGTAACATTCTGCCACACAGCTTGTAACAACCAAGATTTTTCTTAATTAGTTACTATTAATGTGTGATTTTTATCATTGGTAGGTAATTTAATTATAGATTTTATTTTTTTTTTAAAATAAATAAATAAATATGGAAGGTATATAAATTGATATGTATGGTATATAAATTTATATTGATATTTTGCACAGAAAATTTTCAGGGTTTTTCACTTTGTGTCACCAATCACCCCTGATCTTCTTTAAAATAACTTTCTACCTTAACAGGATATGTCTGATTAGATTAGTCACAGTTGAATTAATTTGAGAATCAAGTTTATTTTTTAGAAATTATTTCTAAATCTATAAAAAACAAAATGCTAATGATTTGTTTACACATTTTAAAATTAATAAATGCTATTTTTTTGTGAATGTGTTCAAAAATTGATAAATATAAACAGTGTTAAATTTCCTATTTTCAATATATACTTATATTTAGTTCATAATCATTTTATTATCTTATTCAAATCAACATACTTCATTTTATTATTATATTCAATATTTTTTTACATTTAATTGATTATTATATTCAATATTTATTATATTTAATTTTCATTATATTCAATATTTATTATATTCTATTTATTATGTTCAATTTATTATATTTGATTCATTATACTTTTCAATTATACTTCATCTTACTTTTACCTCATATTATAAAATTTTCCTCATATCTTATTTTTAAAAAACCTTATGCTTTTTAAAAGAGTCTTATATTTAATTTTGATTTGTTGTATTTATTTTTAAGGCCTTAGCGTGCTTTTGAAATACTGTAAAATCTAAGGAAATATGTAACTGATTCATTAATAAAAGTCATATTATTGTTTGTTGTAATAAAATGAATAAACTCTTTGTTATTATATGAATCAACTTTTGTTATTAAATTAATCAGCTTTTTGTTATTAAATTAATCAACTTTTTGTTAGTAAATAATTCCACTTCTGTTATTGGATAAATTTAATTTTTGTTATTTAAGTAATTTACTTATATTCATTAAATGGGTTGTTAAATTGAATGAGCTAAAAACTCGACTGCCTGATGTAAAAATTTGCAGAATTATTAGTACTTGAGTTTATGGAAAAAATTTGATTTCAAAACAATGCTCAATATAATATCCCTTGTGATCTGTGCTATAACAGACATAACTTGAGGTCATTATATTATGAGTGCACTAGAACACTGTAAATATTAACTAATAGCTAAGAAATAAATAAAATTAACAATTGACTAATTTTTAAAAAACATTTCTTTACTTAGGTTTTAATTTGGTTTCTAATAGAAAAGTTGGTAATAATTGAACTTTTCTCTTTCGAATTTTATGTATCTTTTTATAATTTCTCGGATACTGATAAACTTAACAAAATTTTTAAATTTTTTCTGATATTAATGATAAATTATTTTGCATTGTATTGGGGAAACTTTTGTCCTTCAATGATTCTATTGCTTTGAATTTTGCTATTGATACTATTTAATTTTTTTTAATATGTTAATTTTGTTAATGTTATAAAATATATTTAAGTTATTTTTACATCTTGAGTGTCTTAGTGCTAATAAGCCAAGCTCTAAAGATTGTTTTGATCTATGTATAATTTTATTTATTTATTTATTTTTTAAATTGCAAATATTATTTAAAAAATGGTTTTGCCTAATTTCATTAAGCATTCAGGTTTTCCAGTTTTTTGTTGTTGTTGTTGTTCGTTTAGTATTCTTAGACATAGTCTTTTTTTAATTTCTTTTTTATCTATGTAGAGATAATTCAGACAACTAAATGTTTCTGCGTTATCAATTTCTTTAATACTATTAAATATTAAAAAAAATTAATGAAAATAATTAGATTGATAATTTAAAATTATTTATTGACGATTATAAAGGTCACAAATATTTTGCATTGCTTAGAAAAATTATTACCTAACTTTTTACAAAATGTATCCTCTGTATCTTTCTGTTTGAAAAGAATGTCATATTTTGGCATTTATAGTTTATGCTTTTTTTAATGTGTGTTTTCAAATGTTTTTTTTTAAAGCTTTTTTTATCCAATAAGAATTACTTTTGATGCTTTTAAAATTATTCTAAATTATCAGAGTTGTGTTTTTTTTCCCATGTTTTAAAACATGTTTAGAAATTTTCTGAATTCTGTGTTTGTTTCATTGTTTCTTTCCCCTTTTTTTAATCCATCATTGAAGTATCATACTTTTTTTAATAAAATACAATACATTATTCGTAGCCAAATATAAAATTTGGTTAGCAGATTTCTGTATGAAGAAAAATTTTAACTTTTGACATTGAAAGTTACTTTCTGTTTACTTTTATGGTTTCTAGCTTTGTTTTCATGAAGTACATTTTTTTAAAATGAGTTTAACATATTAGGCTGGTGCAAAAGTTATTGTTGCTTTTCGTTTTACTCATACTTTCTTTCGCATTACGTGTGTAAATCATCATTATCTTGTAAGGAAAATTAAATTCTTATCTCAAAATGCTGGGTGTCTCATTCAGTTAAACATTTGATTCAGATTTATGTGATAAGAAACTACAACATAAAACTAAAAGTTAAAAAAAAAAATTAAAAAAATCTAACTGTGCACCTGAAGTAGATAAATAAAGTGTTTCTTTTATTTAACATTCTTATGCATAAATTATATTTTGTAGTCTTCTGATTACTACCCTTAAAGGTGACAAAATTGAAAGAACCAACAACTCTCCCTCCACACTTATTTGTTCTTTTATAATAATGCTTCATGAGTGAAAAATGTAAATACTACAATATTTAATTATTATTTTTTTTTTAAAAAAAAAGACATGTTTGTTTTTTATAATTAAGTTTTTGCAATGTTTTGATTTTGAAATTAAAAAATTTTCAGAAAAATTTCTGTCAAGACAGTGAAGAAAAAAATAAAAATTGTTTTTGAATTCTGTTCTAATTCAACTCTCAAGAAATTTATAAAGAAAAAAAAATATGTCGTGTGACCTGAAGTAAGGTTTCACGTACATCTATTTTAAGAGAGCATTTTAGACCTTAGATTTTGAGTTCTGACCAAATTTTTTTAATGAAATTATAGTTAACTTATTTAGGCCATAAATTAATATCTGTACAAATTCACACAGCTCTTTTAAAATCATATAACAAGCAGTTGAGAGTAACCAACTATTTTTGCACAAACCTACTAAGTGATTTCCCCTAGTCACTGCTTTTATTCATGTCTTAAACTATTGCTTTCTGTTATAGTTATACTTTCAGTTCATAAAGAAAAAATTTGTTTTCAAGTTTTTGTTAAGCCAAAGAATGCTTTTACCTTACTGATCTGCTTTTAAAGGTATTAATAGATCATCATAATAGGAGTGAAAATGTATTAATAAGACATAATAGAAGTGAAAAGTACTTTACTCATTGTTAATTGTGTGTTGTTATTAATTACATTTTTAGTTCTCATTTAACAGTTCCACTTTTTTTGTCTGGTTTCAGTTACTCTTATTTCCCATGCTATTTAAGTTTCAAATTGCTTTTATGTTTTTCCACTATCAACAAAGCTATCAAAATTATGTCAAATTTTTGGTCTCTTTACTTGCATTTATTATGTACATTTACTGTTATAACCTGCATCATAAAAAAAAGATCACAAATAATCTGTGATTTTATTGTGTTAAAATCTTTGGCCTATTACTTTAAAAGTTAGTTATTGAAAGTTAATTTTACATTTTTAGCACCCCATTACTATTGTTTAGGTTATGGGCGTGCTTATGCCATTTTTTGCCATCATAACTGCTCTTGATAGCGATTAACTCACGGACATCACTGATTCTGTTCTACTGGATAAGAATAAAGGAACCTTGTGTTCGATTATATTTATTATATATAGCAAATTTTATAAATTTAATATTTATTTATTATTATTATTATTTTTTTTGCATACTATTTTTCCCTTACCAAAGCCATATAATGTCATTTGAACTATAAATGCAGATTCAATAGACATCAAAGAGAATTCTAATCATACAAAAATTTGAATGAAATTGTTCAAAAATTTGATACTTAGTAATTATTGAACTACCTAATATCAATTTAGTTTGCTATAGATTTCCAATTCTAATTAATGACAAAATTGTTAGTTAAAACTCCAATTTCAATGTGAACAAAATAATTTACCTCCAAAGTGGAAAAGCAAGGCACTTAATTCAGGCTATAAGTTTTATTTTCTTAGTTCATATCTGATCTTCTTTAAANTATATATATATAATATTCAGTTGGTAATAAATGTATTCATTAAGATTTAAAAAGGAAATAGCTCATTGTATTTACTAATTCCAACATACATCTTTAAACAGTGTTTTTCAGTTCTCTAATAGAAATATTTCAGCTTTAAGTTTCATATAATTTTTACTATTTACTGTAATGAAGACAGTCTTGTCAAAGAGCATTAAAATTGCTTATGTATACTCTATCCATACATTTGTAAAAATATTTAACCCAGGTTCTTTAATTTTCACTTCGACATATTAATTTAAATATTGTCTTGTGCACATACACTTTTTAATTTAAATTTTTATTCTGTCTCTTAGCAAGAGGGAATAAAATATCTTTTATATTCCCTTGTATCTAGATTAATTTCTGTATCTTTCCTCAAGTTTTGTTTATAACATTAAAACATGATCATATTAATTACTTTATTAGGGTAGTTGATACTTCTATAAAAATAAATAGTATTGGTCAATTTATTAGCAATACTATTAGATATCTTTTAGCTTTGCAGTTGATTTCTCACATTTTGTTCATTGAGGGTTATTGATCTAAACAATTGTTTCAAATATTGATAAAATGTGATAGTTAAAAATATGTTATTCCTCATAATAACATAGTGATATCAAGATTTTTTTTAATATTTCTAATTCAACATATGCTTAATGATTCAACATGTGCAACTTGTTAATTATTAAATGGAAGTTGAGATTTTATGTGCTCTGCAGTAAAAAAGTAGATTTTAAATTTTTCCAAATCTTTCTTTTGGAGAGTGTAATATATTTTTTATATATAAAATATATTAATTTTCTTTTAAAACGTGTAATGAAGTTTACCCTCTACTAGACATCAGCCAGTTTTGTGAATGAATGAGATTTTCTTCTGCATTACTTTATAAAAAAAAATTAATAATTTTATTTCATATTTGGATAGTTTGAGATAGCCCACAAAGTAAGTGAAGTTGAAGGTTATGCACAAATTTATTTTAATTTAAATTAATCTCTTAAGCAAAGCCACTAATGAATAAAATTCTGTGGGTAAAATAAAAATAAAAACCCATTTTTCTTTAATGTCATATATTTGTTTTAGCCTTAATTTTTGCTTCAGTTGCATCTAGTTGACTATAACTTTTCTTATACTAATATTTGTATACACATTCACATTTTTTCTCTTTTGCAATAAATAAGTTGCTGATACAATTTCAGTTGCATCTAGTTGACTATAAATTTTCTTGTACTAATATGTGTATATACATAGTATACACATTTATATTTTTTCTCTTTTGCAATAAATAAGTTGCTGATACAATTTCAGTTATCATCTGAGCTTCATGTGTACCTAATTTATGTATTATTATAATCATTATTATATTGAAGTTTTTTTTATGTTTTCTTGTCTCCCTGATCCGTCATGTTTTTGTCATAACAGCATATTTTAAATGCTAATAAAAATATATTTTCAAATATGGATTGCAACTTTATTGTAGTTTACTTTACTTTGCCAAAATATCTAAACATTTTATTACAGGGATGATAATAATACCGTGTATTATACCAATAAGTCAGAGTTATAAATAACCTGGGTGTTAGTGGTGTGCCGAATGAGCCTATGTGTGTGTGATGAGTATCCAATCAAAAAGGGCATCTAATCAATGATTTAAGACCCTGAAACTTTAATTATATTAATGTATATATGATTTTCAAACAACTTCAAAGTATTAAAATTTATATGTATAGTTTATTTCTTAAAAATAATAAATAAATAAAATTAAAAATATTCCGTTAGAAATAAATTTTTTTTTATACCAAAGAATGATATCTGAATATATTGACAAAAATTATCAGTATAAATTTTCCCTTTTACAAGATTTCTATTCCCTAATTAGAGATTTGCTAAAAATATATCAGGAAACTGTCGGAAATATATTTATATAATAAATTTTCGAATAAAAGGTCACACAATTTTTCTGGAGTGGTTCTTAAATGCGTTCTAAGAAAGAGTTAAAAGGGGTTCCGCGAGTTAATACTTTTTATAACCAAAGATGAGTGCGTATGTAATCTCTAGTAAGTGTTTTTATAATGATTATATTATGATCCAACCAATAATTTATATCTTATTTAATCTTTTGGTTTCTTATAATTTATATCTTATTTAATCTTTGTGAAATTATTATTCAAGTAAAATGCCAATGAATTAGAAATGGCATTTTTTAAATGAAAATATATTTCTAATAATACATTGAAAAAATTATGAAAAGAACAAGCACTTATAAAATATTGCATTAGTATTTCATATTGCACTTTTCAAATCAAAATAACAATTCTTTTAAATTCATTTCGAAGTAAACCATAATTTGGTTTATTTTATTCATTTTCAACTTATGCAAAAACAAGTTCATAACTAGACCAGGAATAACACAAGTATTGAAAATTTAACTGTCCGATATAAAACTGAATTTAAGATTATTGATGATAAAACGAAAAATCTTCATTCCTTTAATTAAAATTTCAAAAATAGTCTTTTATAGGTTAAAAGGTTCACAATTACCTTAATAAACTTTATTTATAAACTCAGGGTTCAAACGAAAGAAAGTTGATTATTTAGGGTTCCGTACCCGAAAAGACACTGTTTTAATTAAATTTACCATTAAGGAAAACTGGTTTCAGTCTAGAAGTCAAGAGATCTACAAGGGCCCTAAAAAAAATTTTTTTTTTTTTGTTAATCACCCAATTTTTTGTGTCTTTTGTTAGTTAGTCATTTTTTGTAACGTTTTTCGCAGATTGTAAATAGCCATTAACGATGACAATTTACAGTGTGTATCTTTGTGTTAAGCTTTTATTTGGTAATTATGCCATTTTACTTTAAACCAGCAATAGCTACAAAAGCTGTACAGACCAAGGGGTTTAGGAGTTCCAATCTCTCTCGGCAGCCAAAAAACTAACGTAACTTCAAAACTAACAGTTGTAATGTTTGAGCAATAATTCAGTATACTTTATTGCTTAATCTGACCTCGCAGTTGTACTTTATTTCCTATATTTTTGAAGGGAAAAAATGCCATAATTTGTAGTACATTTTAAAAAAAATAATAAGTTTTTCCCCTACAGGAATCTTGCTTACGAAAAGCATCCAATATATCTCAGATATGTCTCAGACCCAGAATGGACAAGTGACAAACATATTGTCTCAAAATGCAGAAAACGATTAAACTTACTTAAATATATTGCGGGCAAAGATTGGGGAGCCGATGCAGTCACGTTGAGAGATACCTATTGGACTCTCATTAGACCCATCCTGGAATATGGTTTTCCTGTGTACTGCTGTGCTTCTGCCACTAATCTGGATAAATTGGAAAGGGTCCAACTAAGTGCTGCAAGAATAATTACTGGACTCAGACGTAGTTGTCCTAAAGAAATAGTCCTCTTTGAGGCTGATCTTTAACCTCTCCAAACTAGAAGAAAGGCTAATCTCACAAATTACTTCAACAAACTTTCTAGCTATGGTCAGCACAATAGAACTTCTCTTTACCTTAACAATTGGCACAACAATCAGCGACTGAAGAAAAACAGTCCATTCAGTCATGTAGAACTTCTGTATTTGCCTTCTGAAGACGTTGGGGCCCACTCCTTAAAATCTTGCCTGAATCCTTCAGAGGGAATCCCCAGAGTCCACTTCGGCTTTTCTGCTCCGGTCACAAAGAAAGATCATATTCCAGCTGAACTTAGGCAGCTAGCTTTGGAAATTTTAGGCGAGATTCCCAGTGACGCCGTAAAAATTTACACAGACGGTAGTGGACTGGGAGACCTAGCTGGTAGCGACGTCTTCATTGAAAAATCTGGGCAAAATTACACTATCTGTCTCCGTAATCCTGATTTCACTTCAGTCTTTAGAAGTGAACTAATCGCAATTGAGCAGGGCATCGATGCTATAATCAACGAGAGTGACTTTGGAGATCTTTGGATCCTGTCGGACAGTCGTAGCTCCCTTCAACACTTACACAATTGGACTAAAGTTGGAGACAAAACAAGCATCTCCATTCTCCATTCTTCTTAAACTTCAACTATTTCAAAGTACCACGACATTCATCTTCAGTGGATACCATCCCGCGTTGACATCTTTGGCAATGAGCAAGCTGTTCGGTAGTTATTCAACACCTTCGTCCTCAGCCCTTAGCTACTCAGAGAATCAGTCCAAAATCAAAAGCCATCTATCAAAAAAGTGGAGGATCCCCCCCTCTCATAACTGGTATGCGGCCAAGGAACCGGGCTCTTCACTTGTTCATATAGGTGATAGAGCGTCTCAAACAGCAATTGCCAGATTGGCAAGTGGACACACGAATAGTCTCTGGTACTTCGAAGGAAGAAAGACTTATGCAGTCTGCTCCAAATGTGAAACCCAGCAGGCCTCTGCCGAACATATCCTTGACTGCTTGGGCCTTTCCAAGGAGGACTTATACGCTACTCCACTTCTTGTCATCGACTTTTTGAGGGTCAACAATGTATTGGATCTTGTCTGACTCCGTCAGACAATTGGAGGATAAGGAACAACAACAATAATATGACTAATAATATATAAATATACATAAATAATAAATATATTTTTCTTTGCTGGAATTGCTGATCATTATATGGTGCAATTAAAAAAATTGCACCCAATAAGCATTTGATGATCAATTATTCATATTATCTGAGATAGCTGGTTAATTATTTTTCAATCAACAGTAAATCTATACTTTAGCCCTGGAAGACAGTTGTGTTAACATATTTTCTGTTATCAACAAAAGAAGTAGACTTTCCAATGAATATTTGGAATATTATTCTCATTTTTCCATTTCCACTAACGTGAATCGATAATTTTATTCATTGAATTTTTTTAAACTATTTTAATAAACTGGACATTAAGTTTACAGTATTTTTTTAACAAAGATTTTTCTATTTACAAATCTGATTTATTCAAATGCAAATAATTTTATTTATTGTATATCTTTTGTTGCTAGATATTAATTGACATTTAAATTACAGTAATATATCAATCTTTTTATAAGATAATAATAAAAATTGAAATATTTACTAACAGAGACTTTATTAATAATAATTTACACATTAAAATAGCACAGACAACAGCTCTTCGTCATTTTCCTAGTGAATTTTTTGAAAATACTAAGATATGATTTTTACGCCTCTTAACTTTCAGAAATCTGTTTGAACTTAACTGAAGTATGTTTTCTGCAAATTAACTTTGAAAACGTCAGTTATATTAAGAACCATTTTTTTTAATTGTGCAAAATACAAATGATTTTTTTCATAATTATAATCCAGATTATTGTGCGTAAAAAATGTGTAACAAAATTAATTATTGAAAAGCTTTTTTATTATTATATAGGCACTGTTTATAAATATAATTTTAACCATTATTATTTTATTGAAAGATAAAATTATTTCCGCTATTCAATGTCAGGAAACTTGCACTAATTAAAAAATAAAAGTATATTTAAAGCAATATTATTCGTAAACAGAAAAAAAAAGTCTAATAATGAAAAGGAAAGTTAGCCACTTCGATAATCCAACTAAAGTGTCTCGTAGTTGTGTAAGTACAAGGCAGTTGCGTCTTTAACCCTTTATTAAACATATTTTTCATGCTTTTTCCTCCTATTTTGTATTCAATTATGTTCAAAATAGGTGAAAAATATTATATTCAACATTTTAATAATTTATGGTTATGAAATACTGCATGAAACACTGGCGTCTTTTTTTGCGATAAAAGCAAACTTGTCCAAAAACGGCCGGCTTACTTCTGAACAATAATTGTTCAATTTAGCAGATAGGTACAGCTATTTAGATCTAAGAGAAACAGTTATCACTCATTTGAATTTCTTTAATTTATAAAATCAATTATTGATACATTTTTGAATATGAAGGAAAAAAATCAAATTACTTTTTATACATTTAATATTTCAGTACAAAAACAATTCTGATTATGTCATCAGATTTTCTTAGTAACTATTAGACTGTTCTTTATAGTTAAAAAATATTAAAATATATGCTTTTGCTTGTAATTACAGCTATATATATATATATATATATTATATGACAGATTTTCTTGGGACAAACAAATTATTGACAGAAAAAATTATTTTAAACGAAGTTTTTGTAAATAATACCATCTGCTTATATTCTAGAAATGCTTACACCGGTTGAGATTAAAAAAATTAGATATTGAAAAATTTATGGGAAGTTTAGAAGCTAGTTATTATTGGAAACCTTGTTTGGGACATGCCAGGAAAATGACATTTTGAAGTTCAATTAAACTTTTTAACTATACAAAACAGCCAATGCTTGTGCAAGTCATTTTAAATTGCTAACAGCAATGTAATTTATTAATTTTTTTTAAAAAAAGTTCTTTTAGTATTATTGTATTAGATCTTGGAGCAAGGGGCAGTGAATTGTCATATTTCGTGAGAATCACCCATATATATATATATATGTATAACCTTTACAAATTAATGTTTCAATTTCCATGGGTATTAAAAATTAAATATATTAAATTGTATAATTAAATTTTTGTATCATAAGTATTTATCATTATATAATGATAAATACTATATTGTGGTATATGATAATATTATATATGATAATATTATATTATATGATAATATTATTATATATATGATAATATTATATTATTCAAACAAAATAAAGAATAAAATATTTTTCAAATAATATGGAAAAAATGGAATATTATTTTAATAACATCGTTTATAAAACGATAATATCGTTTATGCTCTACAAAAAATATGAATATTTTTCAATTATAAATAAAACAAATAAATTGCTAAAATAAAGTTTTCAGTATATTAAAATAAAATTTAGGGTAAAATTCAAATTTGGCCAGCCGCAGTATATGAAACTGTTATTTTATAAAATCATAATCACAAAATAAAAAATTGTAGTCATTTTATAACGACTGCATGAACGAATAATGATTTGGAACAATTGCGAAACATATCCTAATTCAAAATCTTAAATTACTATTTTTTTTTTCAAATTGCTAATGATTGATAATAAGTAGCACACTTAATAATTTATGCAAATGAAAGAAAAATATTCTACTTACAAATAATTTCTTACTAACGCGAGCTTGTCACACCTCCAAAAGTTCAAAGTTCTATGACTGAACATCGAAAATCGTCTGCAGACAAAGGCATTTGAAAACGATATTCCCATCAGGTCTTACCAAGTCTTTAAACTGCCATACCAAAAAACTCGTTAATTAGTGGATTAGAATCATAAAAAACGAAGGAATACGCTTCCATTGAAAAAAAAATGGTGCAGTTTCTTTTTCAATTGTATCTTCACTTTCTTAAGTGAGAATACCTCCATTACTTGGAACATTTAAGGGTGAAAGGACTACCATGGGTGACGATTAGCAATTTTTATGTGGCAACGGGCTCGTTTGGAGCTATCTATTCAAGTTTTTTTTTTTTTTTTGTATCCTTCTCTGCGTTACACTACATTAGAAAGGATTAGCCAAATACTTAGTTGAAAATTCCTTTGAATATTTTTTTTTCTTTTTGAAAGTTTTATGTTATTTCCCCATACTAGCCAGAAAAGCATAAGACGCTAATACTTTTTCATCCACTTTCATTTATATTAGGCCAAAAAAAATAGTTAACTCTATAATTCCCACATTAACATTATAAATAACTCTTAAAACTTATCATTACTCAAACTAAGTTTAAGCGATTTCTTAACATTTGCGTTAGAATAAGTGTTCTGAGTGCTATATTCTTCACGAGGGCCAATTTTTTTTACACTGCTTCGTAAAATAGTTATCTCAAAGTTGGAAAGTTTCGGCTAAAAAATTGGCAACTAAATATCCGTCGTAAATCCGATGGAGTTCATAAAGTAAAATTAAATCTTCGTAATTTCTATACGAATAAAATATATTTTAAAGGTTTTGATGCTACACTATTATGCACTGAAAAGGAGCACAACCTCAAAAGCGAGTTTGTCCCACTACTCGTCTTCTGAATTAATTCCATAAGAAAGTTACGGGGTTAAAAGTTTTCAAGATCGGTGGCGCAAAGTCAGTCATAAAAAAGCATAAAATCTTTCAATACATAATTTCTGTATGAGAAAAAATGGTGCAATGAGTTAACCTGCTGTAAAAACGTTATTTTGGAGAAAGTCCCTTAAATAGTTTGTAACCTCTTACATGTACTTTTGTAAACTTCCATTTTGTCTGTTATTTTTGTAACACTTTTAAATTAACTTAAATAGAGTGCGTTGTATCTTACAAAATACTCGAATCAGGCTGTTAAAATGTTGAACTCAATCCAAAGCATTAAAAAAATACCCTAACTCTCCCTGCATTCAACTACTTAGATACTAGTTAAAAAGCTACGTTGCTCTGTCAGAAATATATATATATTACTAGCGACTTTTTACTTGAATTGTTTGAACGCAATTTTGAAATAGTTTTTTGAAATATCAAACGCAATTCTTGCTTTTAATTTTGTTTTTAGGTTACGCAAAATAAAATGGGAAAAATATTTTCAATCATTATGGATTTCGTTATTGGGTGATCTACTAGTACACAGGTTCAAATCTCTGTAGAATATTTTTATCGGCTTTTTATTGAATAGTTTGCACTCTTATAAACAGATAGTGCCACAATATTTAATCTCATGTTTGTACCTTTGGAACTTATTTTATTTATATAATGAATTTAGAATATTTGCAAAACCATTGAGAACAAAATTGTAATAAAAATGCTTTACTCTTTGTTATTGAGTTAAAGGGTTTAAAAAGGCAAACAATTTTATACAATTTAAGAATAAAAAAATAGCTTTAGAATTATATCCACTCTTATAAAAACTATTTTGTACAGCATAAATAAAAATAAGAAATTTTCTCTCTTTTTTCTTCTTAATTACTAGAAGCGCTTTTTTGTAGAATCAAATAAACTGTGTTCTAAAGCAATTTAAAACATGTTTCGAAGCCATTTTCAGTCTTTCTTAACCATGTTCATAACTAGTAATGTTATTAATAGCAGAGTTATGAAGTTGCTAGTGTTATTTATTGGACTCCGTTAGTAATGCTAGATTTAAATTTCAAGAGTATAATTTGTTTCAATAATATCCAATGAGCTCAATTATCATTTCCCCTATGTTTGGATTTTAGAATTATCAATTTCGATAACGTTTGTAATTGTTCAGATTTAATATCAGGTATTTGAAATTTCCACCAACACTTAAATAATTTTCGATAAAACTTATTGTAATCTGAGAATGAATAATTAATAGTTTCGTAATTTCGATAAGGAACATTTATATAATTATGTATTTCCTTTTGTAAATATTTCTTCCGACGAATATTTCACTCGAGATTAAAAGGAGACATTCATCTAATTAATAGAAAACTAAGTATATTTCAATGAAATTTGAAAAATTTGCTTAGTTATAGAATAGGCCTGAGGCCCATTCGCAACCATTTTGACTGAAGACTTATGCAATCAAATGAGTCAAATTTTTGTTTATATATTTACACTTGTCTGGTAGATTTTTAAGGATTGAATAGTTTAATTCAGATCTCTTTTCATTAATGTGTTTATAGCTGAATAATCTAATTATATTTTATTGTATTATATTATATTATATTATNGCGATTTCTATTAATACTGTCAAAGGCTTCTTTGAAATCAATAAAGAGATGATGTGTGGTAATACCAAATTCCCTGGTCTTCTCTAAAATTTGTCTAAGTGCAAATATTTGATCTTTAGTAGATTTTCCCTTGCGAAAACCACATTGGTAGTTTCCAATTTGAGGGTCTATATATTGTATAAGTCTCTCAAATAAAATGTTTGACAAGATTTTGTAGGTAGTAGATAGCAAACTTATACCTCTGTAGTTAGAACAAACCATGGTATCACCTTTTTTATATATTGGGCAAATAATGGCAGTGTTCCAGTCAGAAGGTAAAATTTCAGCATTCCAAATATCAGTAATAAGATTATAAATTAGTTTTAGAAATACTGGACCATGACATTTTAACAGCTCAGCTGCTATCCTGTCACGCCCAGTTGCTTTGTTGTTTTTTAACTTTTTTATAGCAATATCAACCTCGCCCAGTTCAGGTGGAGGTATATCTTCATTATTCTGATTTTCAAAAACGCCCCCAGAGCAATAGGATTGATCATGTTTACTGAACATTTCTTGGAAATGTTCACTCTATCTGCTGAGGACAGCCTGTTTGTCTGTCAGAATCAAACCATCTTTACTTTTACAGAGGTTAGATGTTTGCTTAAAGTCCATTCGACTTCTATTAATTCGTCTGTAGAAAGCTCGACTTTCATTTATTGTCTTCAGGGACTCAATATCTCTTAGGTTTTCCTCTTCAAAAGCTTTTTTCTTGCTCTTATGTATTCACTTTTCCTCTCGCCTTAATCGTCTATATTTATCAGCATTAAATCTTGTATTCTTTTGAATCATTTTCCTATAAGCAATGTTTTTAGTATTGGATGCTGCAGCACACTCATCATCAAACCAATCTTTATTTGAATTCTTTTCCTTCTTACCAATAATGTTGTCAGCAGCATTACAAATTTTTTCCTTCAACTGTAGCCATTTTGACACAACAGAATCATTTTTAAAGCGTGGTTAAATTTTAAATTGCATTTTTCTCGGAATTTTCTAGCTAGTTCATTTTATTATTTTAAGGAATGAATATCTTAATACCCTTATGGTATACTTATAATATACCAGTTTATACTCGAACGGAATTTTCCAAATTATGCTCTCCTTAAGAATACTTGTGACAGTCCCGAGAATTCATTTTGCATTATACTTGAAAAATTACAAATATGATTACTTTAAAAAGAAAATTTAAAATACTCCAACTGAAAAATACTCAAATTTAGTTTTTCTATTGGAAATTGATTCTACTTAAACTGAAAAAGTTAGTTACAAGCAAAAATCCTGCGATTGAGTTAACGAGCTCTCAGATTCTGAAAGTAAGATTCAAACTGAAAATTTTACTAAAATGTGAAGCAAATTTTTAAATTTATTTCAGTGCATTCAACAGGACATGTGAGACAATGTAAAAAAGGCTACTATCTCATAAGTTTCTTAGAGAATTCGAAACAGCAAGTATATTATCGAAGTGCTTAAGATGTTGCATCAGTGTCTTTTCAGGATGTTTACAAAATATTCTTTTAAATCGAATTTCAGTCATTTAATTACTATTTCATTATATAGTAGACAATAGTGAACAGCGCTGCTTAGTAAATACTGAATATTTTATTATATTTAATGAGTGTGTCAAACCTTCATGCGCAGTCACGGACTCAATGTTCTGTTGTTCATGTTGATCAATCTTAGAACGTAAATTTAAAAAAAAAGAAAGTAAGTAAGTAAAAGAAAAGTTAAAAAAAGCTCTCTCTTTTTCTCTTTCTAAATAAATAAATGAAAAAAATCATCGATTGCGCGAATTCTATTATAGGCTTCCTGTTAATAAATATCATAAGAGAATAAATAAAGTATGCCACCAATCGCATCTCGATTTTGAATTTGGAAGTCAAGGAGGACGCCATACTACGGGAGAAACATTTTGTTCCCAAATTCTCTTTCACTTCTATTATTAATTAAAAATTTAAAATATAGAAAAAGTGTGTTCAAGCAAAGGTGAGTAGGCCAGTTTCAGTTGCTGAAAAAAAAATTCAAAATATCAAAATGCAAACAAATTATTGGAAGATAACTTCTCCATTGAGTAATAAGTTACGTTCTCATAATTTATTTTCATTTACAGATTATAAAGATTTCTTTCTTTGAAACTTCATGGCTTAACTTTCGCAATCCGCATGTGACCATTTTCGTAAATCTGCATTTCGAGTTATGTCTATTTTCGTAACCACGCGTTTTGACCTGTGTTCATTTTCTTAAACAAACATTTCGAGCTGTGTCCAAATTTGGTTTTGGAATTGATGAATCGAAATATAATTTATTAATAAAATACGTAACCAAATAATTTATAATTGTATTGTATTTTCAGGAAAAGGCGTAAGTTTTTCTCTTAGTAGTACTATCCATTTTTTCTTAATACTAAATTAATTCATGTATAAGAAAACTATTACAAATAATACATAATTAGTTTTGACTTTTAGCCTAATAAATTTAGTTTTGGAATTTATGAATCAAAATAAAATTTATTTATCTTTTCTAATACATGCACAGTGTCAATATTAATAATTCTGTTATTAGTATTAATTTATTTATCTTTTCTCGTACATGCAAAGTGTCAATATTAATAATTCTGTAATTAGTATTAATTTATTTATCTTTTCTCGTGCATGCAAAGTGTCAATATTAATAATTCTGTTATCAGTATATATATTTTAAAATTTTTTATTCGTTCTTTTTCAATCGCTTAGCCAAATATTGGTTCGAAATAAAACTATATATTATAAGTCATAATTTAAATAATTACCGTGATATTTAATCAAGTAATATTTTTGCTCACTTAAATAGGAATATTTGTCTAAATTTTCACAATTTCTATGACTTCCTTTTCTCTTTTAACCTATAGGACCGAACTTTTAACTAACTGGAGTCGAGAAAGTTTTTCCGACTCCTGCGAAATTGTCTTGGGATTCGAATACCCGACTCCAAAACCCTGGTTAGGTCTTTATTTGGTTATAAATTACAACGTGAGGTTTAACTAAAAGAGCGTATAACTCACAAGGAATAATCCCCCCTTAAAATCTCATTTTTTTTTCTAACTAAAGGATTTAATGCAAGGGAACGGAGAAAGAAAGAGGGATATCGATGGCCTCTTAAACGAGGGCGCATCGATTTTGTTGAAGTCCATTTCAGGAGAAGATATTCCCTGCGCTTCTAGTAGAATCGACCGCTCAGTGAATCGCCATTTTATTCTCCTCATCAATATACGCTACTCGAGACAAATAGTTTGGAGAGAATTTCAATTAACATTTTCCCGAACTATTTATAATAAAAAGTCACCCTTCTAATCCACTTTGTTAAGATTTAAGAAGCGATAAAAGTCCACACTAACTTTGAAACGATCTGACGTCCTCCTCAATAACTTACTGATTTGCATTACTATTTCAGTCTGCAAAGTAATAATTAATTCTTATGATCGAAATTGTAATTTAAATAGCTTTATTATAAGCAATAATTTTACTGCGTTTTGATGGTTTATTGGAGCATTTATATCATAAGACTTCAAGTAGAGAAGATACGGTTTAATTCTTAGCTTTTACAAGCAATAATTTTATATCTTTTCGATGTTTTATTAGAGCATTTATATTAAAAAATTTATATTAAAATATTTATATTAAAGCATTTATATTAAAACATTTATATTAAAACATTTATATTAAAACTATTATACTTTTCGCTGTAGGTATTAAATAGATGAAAATGGTTTAATTGTTAGTTTTAATACAGGCAATAATTTTTCTTCTTTTCGATGGTTTATTAGAATATTTATATTAAAACTATAACACTTTTCACTGTAAGTACTAAGTTGAAGAGAAAACTGTTTAATTGTTTGTTAATTATAATACAAGCAATAATTTTTCTTCCTTTCGATGGTTTAGTAGAACATTTATATTAAAACTATAATACTTTTCGCTGTAAGTACTAAATAGAAGAGAAAATGGTTTATTGTTAGTTATAATGCGAGCAATATTTTAATTTTTTTTCGATTGTTTATTAGAACATTAATATTAAAACTGCAATAGTTTTTTCTGTAAGTACTAAATGGGTGATTCTTTGGAAACATGACAACTCCGAACAAAAAATTTCTTCAAATTTAAAGTCTTCAAAATAATCTAATTTTTTTGTGTATATTTATTTAGTTACATTTATTAATATCTTACAGACAGCAGTGTAGTTTATTGACATTTGTACAAGAAAAAAAAAATAAAATAGAAATTCACCAAATTTTGAATGCCAGGAAAATGACATATTAGCTTAGAAATTAAGAAAACAGTCATTTTTAGCTAATAGTAAGTAACTCAACTTAAGCCTTAGCGTTAGATGGACCATGAATTGCTTAAATTAATTCTTTTATCCACTGTAGGAAGAATCAAAAATTTTTTTGTCGCTGCTACGTACAGAATAAAATTGTGAATAATCAATCATTAAATGAAATAAAAAAATAACTTTGATTACATTCAAGCATATTACTATCTTACATAAACTCGGTATTAGGTTAATATTTGCTTTCTCCCTTTACATTCAACTGTTCAAAAATTTTCTGTTAACTGTTTCAATGTCCTGGCATTCATAAGCCAGGAAAATGACAGCCAGGATAATGACAATTTGCCATTATATAGCATTTAACTTTACTTTAGCTTAACATTTCGGCCAAAGATTTTTATATTCCGCAGAAAACAACAGGATTTCTTGAAATAACTCAAGTAAATCTATGTAGTTTATGTTATTAATGATTTCAATAAGACAGGAAAATGGCAACATAAAAACCTACACACCTAGACAAATTTTTTGAAATAGGTTTTGAACCAGAAAGTTGGTACTTTTTTTCATGCAATAAGACATGTTCAGATAGGATGGTATTCTAATTAATCTATTAACATAAGATATTGATTGCTGGCTCTATCTATTTTGGTTATAAATCACTAAATAAAAGTAGCCAAGAAAATGACAGATTTTCTTGTGACAAACAAATTATTGACAGAAAAAATTATTTTCAACAAAGTTTTTGTAAATAATACTCCCGCATATATTCTAGAAATGCTTACAACGGTTGAGATAGAAAAAATTAGTTATTGAAAAATGTATGCGAAGTTTTGAAGCTAGTTATTATTGGAAATATTGTTTGTGGCATACCAGAAACATGACATTTTGAAATTCAATTACATTTTATAAATATACAAAACAGTCGATGCTAGTACAAGGTCATTTTAAAATGTTAACAGCAACGCTATTTATTAAATTTTTTTAAAAAAAAGTTCTTTTAGTAGTATCAGTAGTTCTTTTAGTAATTTACAGTCTCTTGCCCCAAGATCTAATAGATCTTGGGGCAAGAGACTGTAAATTGTCATATTTCGTGAGAATCACCCAAATATAGGAGAAAATGATTTAATTGTTAGTTAATTATAATGCAAGAAATAATTTTTCTTCTTTTCGTTAGTTTATTAGAACATTTAAATTAATATAAGACTTCTCGCTGTAATTACCAAGTAAAGGGAAAAACTGTTTAATTGTAAATTTTTTTATAAGCAATAATTTTACTTCTTTTCAATGGTTTATTTGATTTATTAAAACTATAAGGTTTTACGCTGTGATTGCCAAAAGAGGAAATCTGGATTAGTTTTTAGTTTTTTTTTTCTTTTATGAAAAATTTTAATCTCCTTTATGATGGTTTATTAGAACTTTCAAAACCATACAAGGCTGTGTCTAGTAGAGGAGAACCGGGTTAGTTTGGTTTCTCTATTACATTTTTTTTACTTCCAAATTTTTTTTCTTTTTTCAATTAATGTAAGTATTAAAATTAAAAGACTTATCGTTGTAAGTACCCAATAAAATAGACAATGACTAGCTGTTTAAAATATTATTCTCTTTAATTTTAGGTATTCCCTAACTAAAAATTATATTGCACCATTCAACAATATTTAATTTACTATGCATTTTTTGCACTGTAGATTGCCGACCAAATTCTGAGTTGCGACTATTAATGTTTAACTAGACCGGGTTATCCTGGTCGGTAGGGTGCTGGGCCCATGTCTGAGAGTTCGTGGGTTTGAACCCAGCCGGCCGAAGACTCCCCGTGTAGTAAATGGAGACTGATGCATGCTAAATCTGTCAAGTCGCAAAGTCCTCCATGTTCCCATAACAAATCAATACCTTTGGGGCGGTGGGGTGCCGGGCCCATGTCCAAGTATTCGTGGGTTCGGTCCCCGCCGGTCGAAGACTCCCCGTGTAGTAAATGGTGACTGATGCACGTTAAATCTGTCGAGTCTCAAAGTCCTCCATGTTCCCATAACAAATCAATACCTCTGTGGGTACTGATCCAGGAGTTTCCTTGTCTTCTGGATTGGTTCAAAATTACAAGGCTACGGCGTTGAGCATTAGTAGTCGTAAACCCAAAAATTGGGTCGGTTGTTCAACGGCGGTCATAAAATAAAAATAAATACCTCTGGGGGTACAGGACTGGAGATCGATCGTTCTCTGATTCAGGTCAAAATTACGATCTTTGGATGAATGAATGGGTTCGCGCTATAAACGGGTGTGACGCATGGGTGTGGCAGTAGTCGAATTCTTGGCCATAGATGGCGCCACTGGAAAACAAGAACAATCGCACCTCTCTGCCTAAACAGGCATACGCAACAACAATTTTCAACTCCGTAGCCTGGTAATTTTGAACCCAACCCATAAGACAAGAGAACTCCTAGATTGAGCAATGGAGGAAAACAAACCTTCAGGACTTTTTGATGAAACTAACCAGCATTTGCGCTGCATGGGGAGGAAAACCACGAAAACGTCCTACAGACAGCCCGGTGGCAAGGGAATTTTAACCTATGATCCGTCTACCACTGAGGATGTTTCATATCAGCACTGTGGTCGGTGCGAGTGATCAGAATTCATATCAGTCAACCACCGCTAGTATTCGAACCTGGGTTACTTCTTTGGAAGGAGAACACGCGAATTTCATAAGGAGCAAAATCCGCAGATCCCTAATTCAAAATTTAAACAAAAATTTAAATGTTCAAATCTTTGTTATCTATTCTTTCTCAGAAAATACTTTGTGTCATTCCTTAATCACACAATGAAGTGTACTATGTATTAAATAAAAAAGATATCAACCTGATTAACTTTTGTTCTAATGATGGGATTTTAACGAACTAATTGTGGGGGACAGCATTTCAACCTCAAAACCTATATTAGTGCTAATTATTTATTACTTAAGAATAAGAAACAAAACATACTCTCTCTGAATAAACAGACTTTTTTTTTGTGTTGGAATTGGTTTTGAGTTTCAAAATATTGGGGTGGGAGTTAACCATAATCAGGAAAATATGACCCTGATAGTATATAAATATAAATAAGTCCTATATAGTATATAAATAAGTCCTAAGAGCGATCGAATGTTTGAGTCTCTTATTGTAAATTTCGCATTTTTTAAGAATTTCGTCAGATCTTGGACATTTTTTTAACGAATCGAAAACGTTTTGTGCATAATTATAAATTTAGTCCAAAGATAATCAATTCCATGTGAAAAAAAAATCATTTTTAATGGTTTTTATTATTTTTTATTAGTTTTTAATAAGGGTTTAGAAACTTGGAATTGCAAGGTATAAAAATTTTTACATCTTTTTAAATTACATAATTTAAAATGACAAATTCAAAATTTGAATAAAATTGGTTGAATTGAAATCTTCAGGAAACGAATTTTAAACGAATTTTTCAGAAACTATCTAACCAATTTCGTTTAAATTTAGTATTTTGTCATTAAAAATTGCATAGTTTAAAATGATGTAATAAATTTGTATACCGCACAATGCACTATTTTTTTCACCCCTTATTAAATAAAATAATAAACGTGAGATTTTTTTTTACATGGAATGATTCTTGGATTAATGAATTTTATAACTGTATAAGAAAATTTTTCAAGTCGCTTAAGAACTGCCTGAGTTATGACTAAATGCTCAAGAACGGGAAATTAACATTAATGGACCCAAACGGTTGACTGTCTTGTCGAAACCATTTGAACAGTATTTCCCAATCTATATATATATTTCTCCTACACGGCGACAAAAAAAAAACCTCATTACAACTCCCCGAATGGCAGCGCTAGAAAATCCACCAATGATTGCCGCTAAAAATGTCGCATGCCAAATCTAGTTGAGGTGGCTCAACATATAGCGCTTTTAAAAACGGAAACTGAAATAACCAGAGAGAGAATGTGATCTCTTCCGTAATTCACCCTATCATCTGCGACAATCTCATACTATTAAGCTAGGCAGAAGTGAGAAGTCTTTGTCGATAGATCTCTATTTTAGTATTTTGTCGAGAGCGTTTTTTTCACGAATTTATATATTACGAATTTATTTGACGATTCTTGATTTAGATCACGAATTTATTTTTTTTATTATTGTTATTAGTTATTCATTGAAAAATGAGTCTCAGTCGTGCTGCTGCGCTTTAAGATTTTATACTATAGCACATTTCTAATAGGTTTAACGAATTACATATCATTTATTTGAATTCAAATTTATTTTAATGACTTAGTATTTACTAAAAAGATGTAATTTTTTT
>NC_092214.1:72007705-72037848 GCF_043381705.1 Parasteatoda tepidariorum | reverse complement strand
GTGGCTCAACATATAGCGCTTTTAAAAACGGAAACTGAAATAACCAGAGAGCATCAGCTGCGACAATCTCATACTATTAAGCTAGGCAGAAGTGAGAAGTCTTTGTCGATAGATCTCTATTTTAGTATTTTGTTGAGAGCGTTTTTTTCACGAATTTTTTATATTACGAATTTATTTGACGATTCTTGATTTAGATCACGAATTTATTTGTTTTATTATTGTTATTAGTTATTCATTGAAAAATGAGTCTCAGTCGTGCTGTTGCGCTTTAAGATTTTATACTATAGCATATTTCTAATAGGTTTAACGAATTACATGTCATTTATTTGAATTCAAATTTATTTTAATGACTTAGCATTTACTAAAAAGATGTAATTTTTTTTTAAAGAAAAGTTTGAATGATTGTTTTGAATTCTTAGAATTTTGTGCATTTGTAATGTACACAAGTTAGTAGCGAGCGAAGCGAGCTTGGTTTGCGAATCAAACCATATAAGATTGTGTAGCAATTTTCGGGAGTTGGCGAGCGTTAGCAAGCAGGGGGCGCAGCCCACTAGTTTATATTTATTCCCATATTTAAATGGTCATGTATCCCGATCCGTTAAAAAAAATTATAATTTTCAGGAACAAGTACATTTTGTTTTTCTTTCTGTAACTGTTAGCACTCAATTAGCACATTTCAATTTATTGAACCGATTATGAATCTGATCATTAGAGCAAAAGTTATTAAACGTGAATTCTTTTTTCATTCTGCGTATTGCTCATCTCATTTTTAAAGCTTATAAGACGATTTGCATTTATTACTTTATTTGATTTGATTTACTACCGACCTAGTTTTGGGTTTGCAACTATTAATATATATTTTTGCAATCCTTACCAAAAATGAAGTAAAAAAGCATGCATATGTGAGGTCATAAATTTATATTTAAAAGGGTAAGCACAACCGAGAAAGTCCTGTTAAAGTGAAGAGGGGTATACTGCCGTGCAAAAGAAAAATCAACGTAAGCTACAAAAAATTCAAAATTGAGATTTATACATATTTGGCATCCCTGTATGATAAATTATATGCTGTATAAAAAAAAAAAAAATTCGAAAAAAAATTTTGCTTTATCAGTTTTTTGAAATTCCATTTTAGCGTTCATAGTGTTAGCAATAGAAAGAAAAAAGGAATCGATAGAGAAGTACTTTTTCTGAATCGATCGAGAAGTACTTACGTTGTTTTTTTCAATTGTACGGCAGTATAAGACTACAAGAACTTGGAATGTAAAATAGAAAGGTACTTTATTTTTATTTACGTCGCACTAGAGCTGCACAATGAGACGGTCTGGGAAACATCTCTGAGGATGATCCGAAGACATACCATCGCAATTTTGATCCTTTGCAGCGGGAAAGGGTTCCTTGCTTTGGTAGACTGGCAATTTGCGCGCGAAGTCGAGCACGTTATGGTAGAACAGTTTAATGAGGATTGATACCGCGCATCCTCGGTCCTTACGCAGGCTGATCACCCATTCGTTTACTGACAGCAGCCAGTGATGCTTGATGTTTGACTTGATGCTTGACGATGTTCTATTGGGAATCGTGTCTTCACGATCAGTCAAATGTGGGACAACTTGAAATGTAAAGAATGAATACTTCTCAAACGTTTGAAAATTAAGAAATGCTGAAAAAGCCATTAACAAATTTTTAGAATATGAAATGAATTTAATCCCGTATCTAAATATGAGTTTTGGCATTTTTCAAAATATGGAAGGATTCCTAGAAATCCAGGTAAACAGGAGAGCATTAAATTACATATATTTATTTATTTTTTAAATCAAACAAGCAACCTAAGTCTCAGTAATTTATTATGCGTATCGCTTGCATTCGTGTAAATATTATTAAAATCTTTCTCATTGTTAAATACTTCCAGCTTTGCAAACATCTTGATTAGTTTTATACTTCTGTCTTTCTCTTGATTCTCTAATTAGAGACTGGTGCTGATGCATGTGTATGCTACAGAAAAAGCTGTATTTTTCTTATTGCTGTCCAATATTTATAAATGGTTTTCTACTTCTTTAATATTCATCTGTATATTAAAATAGAAAGCAAAGTAGAATATTTGGCTATCACAAAAATAACCCCATCAGTTTCTTTGGATTTCCAGTTGTATTCTGATTATTTATTTTAAATGCAAAGCTAACTTGATCGGAATTATCTAATTATTTTAAATATTTTTATTACTTTGAAAACTAGTACAGTAGTACAGCAATAAATACAACATATCTGAGCAGATATTAGACAGATGAGACAGACATCAAGCAGACACAGGGTCTGAAACAAGTAGGAGGGCACAATTGCATTGGAGTCTATGACTTTCGAGGGCCCTGACATGGTTAATACGCTTTCTTTTTTAATGATACATTTCAAAAATAATCTTTACAACACGATTAATATTATGATTTTTAAAATTTTTTTATAAATTTTCTTGTTAGAAATGACTTGAGTGGTTAATACAAATTTCAGAAATCGTAGATCCTATTTTTCAACGACTAGCAGGCTGTGCTTTATCTTTGATCATCGATTTTAACAAATATCAAAATAACAATTGATTAACGCAGTAGAAATCAAGCAAAGGTAAGAAGCTCCGATAATCTGAGCCCTTGGATAGATATACAGTTAAAAAAAGATTTTGGCATAAATTGGTTACAGTTAAAAGGGAACTTTTATTATTTTAAGCAGTTTTTAATAGCTGTTTTAAAACTATTTCGATAAGTAAGAGCTCATATTTAAAAGCTAGAATATAAAATTAGCTACATGTTTACATTATTAGCCGACATTATAAAACATCAAAGATTATATTCTTTAGGTCTTTATGTACTTGTAAACAAATGTAAACATATATTTTCATAACTAATTTGAATTGTAGTTTTAAAGTCATGAATTATAAGAATGAACGGTGAGATTATTCAAATGCTGTAGTTAATATTTGCTGGTAGCATTTACTACAAGCCTCGAAATTATGAAACATTAAAAAAATAATATTCTTTAAGTATTTATGTATCTGTAAACACATGCAATAATAAATGTAAATATTTATTTCGACGAGACTAATTTTAATTAAAAGTTATGAATTTTGCAAGAGTAAACGGTGAGATTATTTAAATGCTGTAGTAAATATTTGCTGCTAATATTTACTACAAGCCTTGGCATTATGAAGTATTAAAAAATTATACTCTTTAAGTATTTATGCATCTCTAAACGTATGCAAAAAGAAATGTAAATATCTATTTTCACAACTGATTTGAATTTCAGTTTTAAAGTTATGAATTGATAAAACACATGAAGAGATTATTTTAATACTGTAGTAAATATTTGCTGGTAGCATTTATTACAAGCCTTGATAACATGAAACATCAAAAAATTATATTTCTGAAATTATATTTATGTATCTTTAAACGTATGCAATAAAAAATGTAAACATTTCTTTCCATAACTGATTTGAAATACAATTTTGAAGTTATGAATTGCAAGAATAAGCGGTGAGATTATTTAAATGCTGTAGTAAATGTTTGCAGGTAGTATTCTAATAGATCAACATCGTCCTCCACCATTCTCGTAGGTGCGCTGACGTCACGTAAAATCCCAAACGATCCAGGAGTAAAACGTCACTTGAGCGGGAAAACGGGAGCCAATAATTTTCCAGGAGATTCAAAGCCGAACTGAAAGGACTATGCGCACAAATGACGTCATAGTGAAGCTCTTTTTCTTTTAAGATATATTACCTGGATTGCCAAAGTTGGCGATAAAGCTATTACTTCCTTTGACCTCTTAATGGATTTTTAAACGATTTAATATTCATAATAAAAAAGAGTTCAATTGAAATTAAAAATTAGTTTGAATTGAAATTAGTTTGAATTCACACTTAAATTTTTAAAGAAAATTAGTGATATATTTTTTAAATGTACTTTGGAGTTCTTTTAAAAATGAAGAGTAAAGAAGAGTTTTAAATTCACAGTTTAGGCCCTAAACTTTTAAAAATTATATTTATAAAATTATATTTTACTCGATGTTGGGTGTAAGTTGCAGAAATAATTAAATTTTCTTCAATTTAAAATTGGAAATAAATGTAATGAAAAAAAGTATCTGAATTATAATTTTAGTATAAAAGAAAATTACCCAATGCAGTGTTTCTATAATGATTTCTATTTGCCGTTTAGAAGTTTCAATTTCTAAAGCCTTTAGCTATTTTCATTTCTCAATAAGTTCTAACATCTCTTGACCTAACTCATATTTGACTAGTTTTACAAGCTTTACTGCAACATTAGTTACTTTGTAACTTGAAAAGAACTTTTAGTTGAAAATTCCACAATTTAATAGTTGTTTAAACAATGTCTACCTCCTAAAAGTTAAAAAATTGGGAGCAAAACTAATCTAAGTTGAAGCTTACTCGAGGAAATAATTTCTTGAATTTGGGGATACCAATCTATTGTCGAAAGATCCTTTAACACTTAACAAATTTCAGATTATATCAAAAAAATCAGATTAAAGCTATATATTTCAGTACTTGTTGATTAACCACACCACTGGGAAAGTCTTAAAATTGAAACATTTGAGTAATTAACAAGTTTACAGAATTTCTACAAGCAAACAGCACTATACATAGATATATTTTACTGGTCAGTTAAGAAACAGATTTGAATAATTACTTAAAATTTTTTATTATTTTATTTAATAAGGGCCGAAAAAAGTTTTGAATTATAAGTTATGCAAACGTTTACTTCATTTTAAACTGAGTAATTTTCAATAACAAAATACAAAATTTAAATGAAATTGGTCGCATAGTTCTTTAGAAACGAAGATTTTTAAAAAAAGTTTTTTGAAATTTTATCACTCAAAAACTATTTGACCGATTTCACTTAAATTTTGCATTTTGTTGTTTAAAATTTCATCGATTTAACCGGCGAAAAAAATTTTACCTTACAATTTAATTTTTTTCAAAAATATTAAAATAGCATGATAAAAATTAATTAATATTTATAGAAAATAGTTTTTTTATTACTCTCAAATTTTGCATTTTGACTTAAAAAATTACATTCTTTAAAATGATGTATAAATTCATATACATTAAAAAATTTTCGGCTATTATTAATAAAATAAAAAGTAATAAACAATTATTATAATTATTTTCTGCATAGCATATCTTTGGATTTTATAATCATGTGCATAGATTTTTCGATTTGCTTAACGACATATACATAAAAAGTGAAATTTAAATTAAAAGGATCAAACTTTCAACCACTCCGCTAATTTAACTAACATATTACGATGCTTTCCATATTACTTCCTTCCATATTACGATAGTCAAAACTCCGTCGTAATAAAAGGTATGTTTATGCAGAGAAAGTACGTCTTAGTGCCAGATTCCGTAATATAATTAATACCAAGTACTAATTAACTAGCATATTTGAGTTCGCCCATTTGAGTCATCAAAATTGACTTTTTGTAAAATTTTTAGAACAAAGGTTATTTAGGGTGATATCTTTTATTCTGCACACTGTACCAAGCTCTTTGAATTTCCTTTGTTAAAATCTCATTTTATGACATTATTTAATTTTACGTTCTCAGTTTTTTCTATTCTCCAATCCTTTTGTCTTATAATTTAGAATAAATTTTCTTGAATTAACTTTTCATTTAGAGGAATGGGAAATTTTTTTTTCTTATAGAAATTTTATCTGCACATCAATTTCATTTTATCAAAGATTTTACACCTTATTCAGGGATAAATTCGGCTCTCTTTTTCTGCAATGTTGAAAAAAAATGGAAGAAAGATTTTGAAGGAAGTCTGGGACACATTTTTGAAACATCTTTGCAAATTTTCGTATTGTTTTAAGTATGTATACTATTGTATCATACAAAAAATATGCATGAAACACGCAAAGATGAATAATTTTAAATGTTTATAAAAAATTCTACTTCTTAAAGTAATTCAAGAAATATTACGCTTCGATATTTGAAGATTTCGTTTAATTTTGAATAAAAATGACAATATTTTAATTTTTCTTATGCGTTTTTTAACAATTAGAAGTTCAATTTTTTTTTAAAATTACAAAATAGAATAAAATTTTTTTTTTTAATTTCTTGGAAACAAACTGAAGCTAAATAACTAAAATCTAGGCATTCCAAATTTTAATGCAATTATCTTTATTCGATTTAGATAATTTGTCTTCGTGGAGGACTTTTTGATGGAACTAACCCACATTTGCGTTACATGGAGAAGAAAACCTCCCACTGTTAGCATGTCGAAAAGGGGACTCTAATCCATGATCCACTGAGGATATTTTTAGTCAGTACTGTGATCGGTGAGAGCCGGGAGTTCGTATCGACCAGCCATTGCTGGAATTCAAACCGTGTCAACTCACTGCAAAGCGAGCACTCTACCCCCTGAGTCACTACGTCTCAAAATCATGAGTTAAAAAATATCACTTCGTACAATAAGCTGTAGTAAACAGTTACCCGTGAAAAGATTGATCCCAGACAAACGGGACAAGGTGCTTGGCTATCGTTGGGTGGTGTGTGTGTGCCCCACTTGGCTAATCTAAAAAGTAGATGCCACAATGGAATTTTTACGTTCTCGAACTTCTTTTTCGATTGTATATTAATAAAACACATAAATCTACCCATTATAAATCTGTCTATAAAATGGCATTGACAACAATATATCAACAGTTTATTTTAGGTACAAATTTTAGGTATTTAGTATAATTGGCGATGTAGTATGATGTAAATACGAAATATCATAATTTATAGATCAAAAATGTCTTAATCGAGAATTATCGGCGAAAAATTGCTCTTTATCATGTTACTTTAAAACGATGCTATAAGTTTCAAATTTATTATTTTCTTATGCAAAGTGATGAGGGTAAACAATTTTGATAATAAAGCAAGCATGACCAGGAGAAAAAAGAATTAACTAACTTTAGTGCTTTTATAATTAAATTCTTATTTATATAATTAAGTTTTTATTTATATAATTAAATTCAGCAATATTTAAGACTTATCAAATATAATCGATTTTCTTTTTTTCCCTACTCATAAGTGTTGAAACCTTCCTTTACAAAAGAGTGAGATCCCGGCAATCCGGAGCGAGTGGTAAATTTCCAAGACTGCCGGGTCACAACGCAACCAGAGGCAACTCATTGATTGTAAATACTCAATGTAAATATGTATTTATTATTTTTAATTTTAATTTTTGATTTTTGATTTTAATTTTTTATTATTTGATTTTTAACCTTTATGTTTTGCTAATTCTGTTATTATATTATTATTCTGTTATTATATATACAAATAGATGTTTATTTTATTATCACAATATCTTCACTTATAAAACTTTTGACTGTCCCCCTTACTTACCAGGTGATTTTAACTTTTTTCAGGACTTTTAATGCAAGATTTAAAGCATAATGCCAACGTGTCGAGATTTTTTAAATTTCCAGCGAAACCTTACAGCCAGGTCAGAGGACACTTCAGATTATCACACCATCGGCAAATTATATTTTAAATCTCATATATCAATAAATTAATTAATTAAATAATAATAAACTGCTAGCAAGAAGCTGTCCAATTTTTTCATTTTTAAAGCAAATAAAATTGTTCTATAAAATAGAGATCTTGTAAAAAAGTAAAGATTTATCTTTTCTATTCTTATTGAAGAACTACAAGGAATCATCTCCTCCATTTTTGAAATCTGACACTTAACACAATTATAGGCTGATTCAGCTTGCATGCACTGCTTCGATAATACAGTCACAGAAACATAAGTTTTTATAATAAGCCCTGGTAAAATTTTATTCACTAAAATATTCTTCATGAGGGGTAAGACTTTTATGACAAAAAAAGAATAAAGTTATAAAGCTTTTATGACTAAAAAGAATATATAAAATATAAAAATATAATCAACATGGCTAACAGATGTTATTATGGATTGGGAAACCAGTTCAAGTTTAAATGCAGAAGTAGTGAAACAAAAATACAGTTGTACGAGGCATCAGTGAGACCAATAGTTCAATATGGCGATGAATGCTGGACAATTAACAAAGCAAATGAAAAGAAACTAATGACTTTCGACAGAAAAACATTAAAATATTTTTTGGTGCAGTACGAGAAAACGGTGCCTGGAGAATTCGTTGCAACCATGAATTACAATCAAAATACAAAGAACATAACATAATAAAAGTTATCAAGGTTTCTCAAATAAGGTGACCAGGGCATGTATTTTGATATAACGATGAAAATTCTGTTAAAAATAACATTCCAAACGCCAGAGGGAAAAAGAAAACGAGGAAGACCTAGAACAAGATGGTTAGATAGAGTAGAGAAGTGGTTAAAGGACTTGGGAGTTAATAGATGAAGAAATATAGCATCGAATAGATCTAGATGGAGTAAACTGACTGAGACGGCCTTGGCCGGTAATCAGCTGTAGTGTCTAAGTAGAACAAGAAGAAAATGTAAAAAAATATTCACTCGGAATTTGATTAAAAATAATACAATTCAATGAAGAATTTAAAAACTCAACAAAAGAATTTGTTTTCAAATACTATGAGGACCACACTAGCTAGCACCACAGCTAAGACTTTTTTTAGTACTAGCACCACAGCTAAGAAAAGGTTTAATTCTTCACGCAGCCTTCATATGCATTTGAAATTGTTTTTTGTCCAGTCACCCCTCTCATTCGGCTACAATAGAGGAGTTGCATATTTGGCATCTTTTCTTTATCTTGACAACTATCATATGAAACTTATTTATCCAAAGATAATTCCATGAACAAAATTATTTTTAATAATTAAATTTATTTATTGTCGCAGAAATTGAATAGCAAGGTATATAATTCTAATACAAGTTTAATCTACACAATTTTAAATGATTAAAATCCAAAATTTAAAGAGGATTTTTCAGATAGTACGAGAAGCAAAAACTTAAAAATTCGACTTCTTTGAAGTAATGAAATGCGCAAAAAGGGAAATTAACATTAAGGTGTCCAAAATTTCGACCATTTTATGACCTGAACTAGAGGGATCAGATTTTTGAGGCAATCCCCTTATTTTTAAGGGACCACAGTCCAAATCCGACAAATATATGTATGTTTATCCAGAGAAAGTATAACTGATTTTGTATTTCAAAATATCATCTCCTCTAATTAATTAATATATTTAAGGTCAGGGTATTCACTTTTTTTGGCACACTGCGCATAGATACATTATTTTAAACGTTGCATTTGCATGATAAATAAAATGTAGCTAATTCAGTAATTGTGTTCAGCCCAATTATTGAATCGCGCGATGATTAATTCCTAATGAATATAGCCAATTCATTAAGAATTAACTTGGACGCAAGAACTTTTGAAAATATTTTATTTAGCGTTATGATATCACTATGTTTAAAATGCTTTTGCATAATATTTTTATCATCCTCTTTACATTCTTGAAATTCACTTCGATTATTTTCTTTGACCGGGGGCCGAAATTGAAATCCAGACGAAAATCCGGGAGAGCCTCAAATGTTCCAGGGCACCTGATAAATCTATTAATATCCCACAATTATTTTGCGGTTCTCGAATCCCACTTCTTTTCTCAATAATATAATATGATGATAATTCAGAAATAATTTAATTAAAAATAATATACAAAGAAAGTTTCTTACAGATAGTAAATACTATTCTTTATACGAATAATCAACATGGAGCTTAATAATCGTTTTTCCGAACCGTTTGAATCATTATTTGTTACACTAGAGATAAAATCAATTGAACAGGATTGATGAAAATCAAACTTGCCCAGGGAAGCCAAGGGGCGGGCAAAAAAGAACATACACCCCAGGAATTTCAGTAAAAGAAGTGAGTTTTCCAATACCCCTCTCCTAAGTAAGATTTTTTTTTTTTATTCTGTTTGATGTTTGACGGGAAAAGCAAAGTGCCCGGATTTTTCCCGCTGCTTTCCCAGCAAATTCCTTTTTTGGCGGAGTAATTGGCGAGAGGGAATAAGATTGGCAACCCCCTCTCAGTGGAGTCGGCCGATCCAAACGCGACGGGCATGGGCTCGACCCGGTCCCACTAGGCCTGCGCCCTCCATCCCTCTAAATATATCTCCTCTACACAATATCTTCTTCCACATTACTAATGAATACTCCCGCTTTATTCGAGTGCCTTTTCAAAAATACGGATTATCAGCGTTTTTCTTTTGATTGTGATTCTAATTGTTTGTGCGACTGACTATGCTTAGATTATCCTTTAGCCTATCATTAAAGAGGTCTCTTTAGAGTTGCGTTGAAGGATTGAATTATTTGAACTAGTAAGTATTGGACTTTATTTAAATAATATTTGGGTCTGATTAACTTGGTACATTTAAATCGCTTTCATTTTAAATAATATTTTTCTTTCGTTAAGTTGAATTAGTTTTTTCATTTCCTTCAAAAATTTTATTCTGCTTCTAAATAACGAATTCTGTTGAAATTGTGTTTTGTTCATCTTTATGAAAACGAATCAATGCTTTAATTTAAATCGTTCGCAAAGTATTATTTAAACTTTTAATAATATTTTCAGTCATTTAGAAGAAAATATTTGTAATTACCGTTCTTAGTTTCAAGAGTTGACTAATTGTATTATCTTGTTCCAGTTTTATGTGAGCAATTATCCATCATTCCCTATAATTGGTGGATATTTTCTGGTCAATTTAGTCTAGATATATGGATTTTATTTTGAATTAAAAAACATTTGATATCTATTCTAATTTAAATCTCATTTCTCTTTCCCTCAAAGTTTCTACTCTAATTACATATTTTGTTGAAACGGCGTTTCTTTCATCTTTGAAAAAAAAGGAAACGATTCACTTTTAGTTTAAACTGTTTAAAAAGTCATATATGATTTTTTTAGCAATTTTACTCATTTCAAAAAGATAGACTTTGTTCTAAGTTTCAAGAGTTAATTAGTTGTTGTCTCTTAATCATGTTTTACAAGAGCTCTTATTCATCAAAATAGATTTAATCTAAATTTAAAAAAGTCTAGAGTTTTTTTTTAATGAATAAATGTACTCCTTGGTTCCTTATTAATCTATATCTAAATAGTGATTTCAAATGTTTTCCTTTGATGAAAATTATTCTAAATATTTAGCTCAGGTATTTGAGAAGTGATAAACATTATAATTGGTTTTGAAGCAAAATCATGATTTTTGATAATTTAACTTGCTTACATTTTTTCAAGTATTTGTTAGTAATAAATTGTTTCAAAGTTTTTCTTGTTCAAAAAAATATACTGCTTTTATTGTAATAATAATATATTTTGAAAAAATGTGTAAATATATCAGTTCTTTCAGATATAGCTTTATTGATTTTAAACACTATGTCAAATGCATTAAAGAAAATGCGGAATGTTAAAATTAAAAAAAAATGGGAGGAGCTTAGTTGCCAACTTAATTGTTTGAATGGATGGTTTGGTTAATTAAAGTATTTTAATTATAAGCCATACTCATTTCAAGGTTTTCTCCTTTTATGGGATTTACACTTGCCAAGAAAATATGGGTTCGAAGAACTTGTGGTGTTTTAATAATATTTCTTCTTCTTATTTACATTTTGAGCCAGATTTAGTTTATAGCGTCTTTTGTAAAAAAATTATGTTTGTTACAATATAGCTCTTTCCTACACTTGTGCCATTAAACTAATCACACAATTATTTTTCACATTAGATTATTTTTCAGTAATAAAATGAAAATCACTGTGAGAAGAAAGTAATACTTGAATTCTGAATTAAAATTTTTTTTCCTTGAGGGAATGTTAAACTCTTAAATATCTTAAATGATTCCTGGTTTTATTTTCTTTTTCAAAAGAAAAATTTTGAAGAAATTAACTTCTGTTAATTGATAAAGATATGCAAATTTTTCACTGTTTCGAATTTCATTTTCTTGAAGCAAAAAAAAAAAAAATTTTTTTAATGTTAGTTACATTTTTTTCATCAAATGAACTTTTTAAATCATTCGACATTTTTGAAAGAACCTAAAGAAAATTTTATTTTGTTTCATAACTATTACCAGACTATTAAATTATTGTTTTTTCTATTTGGGAAAATAACCTAATTAAAGTGCTAAAGGTAAACTAATATGGTAAAATAATGTGTTTAAAGTGCTAAATAATAGAGTTAAAGTGTAAAATATGTAGAAACTTTCAGTCTGTGAAGTAAGTAAGCACTCAAACATTCCAAAGATGCGCCTAGTTTTCAGTTACTTTAGTTTCTCTGACCACATAGTATGCTTGCAGTGAATACCTATTTACAGATTTCCTACGTGCATCAATAAGATAGAGAATAGTAGCTTTTAACAAGTACATATTCCTGCCGAGCGATAGCTTATTGAGAATTTTTTCTACAATTATTATTTTTTTAAGTTCAAATGCAGATTATGATGAAAATCTGAATTATCTTCGTTGATTCCTTAAACTAATCAAAAGACAAACCTATTTCTACTAATTATTAGTTACTTTTTTTCGGAGTTGATCTAATAGCGAGAAATTGCTTACTGTCTTAACGGAACATTTTATATTCATTTTCTACAAAGGAAACTATGTAAAAAATGAATATAATAAGGTGCTTTATAAAGATCGCTCTTATATAATTCCTTATCAAAAATGAAAAGTAAAAACATTGAGCTCACAAATTAATATTTAACTGAGGAATTAACAAAACTAGACTTGAAATTTGAAAAAGTGCATTAAAGAATGGGTTATGTAGGGTTCACACCAGTAATGCAAATTAAGTTGTCCAAAAAATTTATAAGGTAGACAAACTTGAGGGAAAGAAATTGAATTTTACAATTGTATAATCAATGTTAATGCACACATCAAAAATTAGTAATTGCCATCGACTTCACTCTAAAACTAATTAGGTCCATCACCCCATAATGATTAAAGACAATAAGCGATTAGTAAAGATTATGATTAAAGATTAAGATATTTATTATTAATAAAGATTATAATTAACGATTAGAGCAAAAACATTTTTTTTTATTGATGAGCAATTATACTGTCAGTGCATGGATACAAAGCACAGTACAACATGTAGATTAGAAATATCAATTTTTAAATTTCAAATTTTTTGCACCAGACACTCTCAGTTATTCCATTGGAAAAATTTTAAAACTGAAATTTAACCTACTAGTAGAACAATAAAATTAGTACAACATTTTTTTTTTTTTAATTCATGGCATTCGCTGCAACAAACTATTTTTCGTTACAGTTTTGTAACTTCGAAACATATTTCAAGACGACAATTTTGTCGCCTACGCGAATGATTTTAGCGGCATTTGTCAAACATTTTTATCAAGACAATTATTGCCATACTGGCGTGACCCCATGGCATGTGTAATAAATAACAAAACAGGTTCGATTGAAGATATAAACTTGAAAGGATTTTTAATTAGCATTTTCAATTTCTTCAGTAATCAAAGAAGAGGCGATTGAAGAGTGATTTGTGAGACTTTGACTATTTTTTTTCTTTCGCTCGTAGAGATAGGTTCCCCAAATGAAAAAGTAAAGGTCATAGTAGTCCCATGACCCTCTCCCTTGTAATTATCCATTTTATTTTATAACTGGCGTTGAACAGCTGACACAGTTTTGAGATTACGATTATCAATATTCAACTCCGTTGCCTTGTAATTTTGAACCCAATCCAGAAGATAAGCGAACTCTTGAATCAAGCATTGTGACAAACTAGCCTTCGTGAAGGGCTTCACTTGGAGAGGAAAACCATGAAAAGCTCTCTCAATTAGCGTGATGGCAAAGGGATTCTAAACCATGATCTTTTACCACTGAGGATACTTTTATTTCAGCATTGTGGTCGGTGCGAGCAGGGAGCACTGGGATTCAAATTCTGGTCATCTCATTGGGAGGCAAGCTCTCTATCCCTTGAACAATCGTGGTTCAAAATAAATAAATAGAGCCTAACTTTTTTTGAAGTTATATCCATTGAAGGAAACCAATAACAATCTAACTTAAAACCCAGTGAGGTTTGGATGAAATGAAGCTTTTGGGTATCAAACAGGTTACAAAATACTAAGAGAGCCCATAAAGAATAGGTTAGATAGTATTCCTCGAGTTCTCCAACACTTTTTTTTTGTTCAAGTTAAACTCCTTAATTCACATAGCATGTTATGAACACTTCCCTTCAATAACGGAGGAGATATTCCTTTAAATTTCTCAAAAAAAAATACTAACATTTTTATATCTTTAGATGTGTTTAGACCATGCAATTTTCAATAAATTTGCATGTTCCACGCATACTTTTCAATACTTATTGCAAGAACATGCATACTTATCAATAAATTTTTAAGCTTTCAGAGATTTAAAGGGCCGGCAATAAATTACAATCAAAAACAAGTATTTTTAAGCATCCTATGTCCCAAAATAAAACAATAAACTTGACATGTATCGATTACTTGGATTATTATTTCCAATAATTGAGTATAATTTCGTAAATCTAGTTTAAATATTTAAGGAATATGGACATTTTTATAAAAAAACAAATTTTTGTCTTACGTTTCTTTGTCATAACTTTTTATCCAATAAAAATAAGCAATATTTTTGGAGTAATTTGTTATGTATATCAAAGTTATTATTTTGAAATTTGAAGAAGAAATTTTTAAATTTGAAAACAAATTATGTGAGATATGTGCCTATAAAATAGTTCTTTTACACTGCGCATGCGTGGAAAAAATTTAAAAAAAATTTTCATAGTTTTGTAGTGAATCTTATTTAGTAATTAATGAAAACAATCCGTTTCGAATATTTTGAAAATTTAAAAAAAAATTTCCAGAAATTTTCTAAATAGTTTTTGTACTTTTTTAAAAGAAAGCTCTCATTGATAAGGGGTTTTCCACAAATTTCATTTTGTATTATAGGAAAAAATTAAACGACAAATAATAATACCTTCAAATAATCATCCGTACACCAAAATGAAATGATATAGAAGGAAAGCTTGCTTTAATGCGGGATGATCCCCAGCAAGGCCGATGTCAATTATTAATAATTGTTGTTTAAAAATACAAAATAAAATTTCTGAGAAAAGCCCTTATCATTCAGAACTTTTTTTTAAAAAAAGAGCAAAAACTACGTAGAAAATTGTTAGAAACTTTTTAAATTTTCATATACATATTATAATCTGATTTTTTTCATTAGTTAAGAAGCACGAGTCGCTACAAAAGTATAAGAAAAAGTTTTTGATATTTATCCACACATGCAAAGTTTGAAAGACCTACTTTAAATGTTGATATCTTGACGAATTTTCAACAAATTTTCTTTTAAATTTTAAAATAATAATTTTGTAATTAATTTAAATTTGCATCAAAGATTTTGGTTGATTATATTGAATATTTTTAAATTAATATAGAAGTACATTATATTTTTAAATAATATAAGCATAAAACAAAATGACTACTTTTTTATAAAAATTTCTTCATCTCCATAAATATTTTACATGCAAAATAATATATTTCACACAAAATTTCCTGCAATTATTGCAAATATCAACCAAAGTAATCGATACAAGTTACAATATTGCTATACTTTCTGGCAGAAGGTGTTCAAAAATACTAGTTTTCGTTCGTAATTTATTACCGGTCCTTTGAACCTCTTAAAGTTATAAACTTTATTGATTTTCTTTTCTTCATTTAGATTTGGAATATATTTTTATTTCTACTAATTTAAAATTAAAAAATAATTACTTTTCTGAGTCATATATTTTATATAACTGACTGTTCTCAATACATATATAAGAACTGACACTTAAATGTTTTCTATTATTTAGAAAACTCATTTTCTTTTCTGTTCTTGATATTTTTAAATGTGGTGGTTTTAATTTTACGTCTTAAATTTTATAAATCTGTACAATTTGAACCAAAGGAATATATCTTTTAAAAATTTTAACAGCAATTATTTAGATTTAATTTTAAGAAATATTAGTATCATCAAGCTGACCAGCGTCCTCCCAAAACTACGAAACTGGTAAAAAAATTTCTATGCGGTTATTTAAAGAACTAATTCTTTTACCTTTCTTAATTTAATATTCAGAGAAAACAAATTATTTGCACAGATTCTCAAACTGAAGGAATTTAATTGTAAGGGTAAAGAGGTGATTTTTCGAATGTTCTATTAGAAATTTTTCTCCTAGTTTTTTAGTTTTGGCGAGACTCTGGTCAGCTTAGTATTGGTAGTGTTTTGATAAACTGTAGAAATAAACCTCTTGTTTTAAATACTTTTTTCTTAGTTACTTTTATTGATTTTATAGTAATAATATATCCAAATAAATCTATCCCATTCAAAAACGCTAAAAATTAAAATAAATTTCTTATTGATATTATTTTGAAACTAATAATATTAAAATTTTTTTATATAAAATATATATTCGAATATATCTTTTAGATATATTCGATTATTTAGATATATTTAGATTCGAATATATGTTTTATTATATATTCGAATATATGTTTTATTATATATTCGAATATATGTTTTAGATAAATATAAAAATATATAATAAATATATGTTTTGTGTTTTATATAAAATATAAAACACAAATTATGGGCTCAAAAAAAATCGTAGTTAGATTTCAGAATTCAATATCGCAAATATAATGTAATATTAAAAAAAACTGATCTAATCGTTTTTAATTCTCATTGTATACTACTGTAATTGTATTTTTATTTGTAGTGAATGTTTTGTTTTTAAAAAGATAAATAAATTTTATATCGCTTCTTTTCAATTGTCTTTAGAAATATATTGAAAGCAAATTTCATCTCATTTTTTTTTTATTATTAGATTTTTTTGTAACTTTTTTGAACAATAATAGCAAAAATGTTCAAAAATCAATTTTTAAAATTTTTTAAATTTTAAAATTATTTAAAAATGACTTAGAAACTTAGAGGCGTTTGCTATATATTTTTTGCATGATATAACAAAATAAAAGTTCGAAACAATGCAAGCATTTTTAAGAAAATTCCAAAAAGTACCTTTGACCTATTTTATATTATGAAGGCACTTGAAGTACAGTAAATTGATCGGGTACCTTAAGGTTACCTTTACTTAAAAGAATGAGAGAGTTAGTAAACTTTATGCACTTAAAGAAAATACCTCCTGAAATTTACACGACGTTACAGTATATTATGGTTATATTGTTTAAAATTTGTTAGAAAAAAAAATTTAAATTATGCACTTCTGATCAAACTTACAATCTGAGTTTATGATTATGTTATATCTTTAAAAAAATATAATTATCCTAAAATACGAATTTTGCTTAGCTTCGTTGATGTATAATGTTATAAATACATTTTAAAGAGCAGCAATCTTCTCGGGTGCCTTAAAGTAGTAACTTCAAAGAATGACATAGTAAAGATATTATACGCTTCGAACAGATTTTACGTAATGATTTAGAAATGCATTATCATCCAAAAAACACCAATAGTAAGTAACATTGTTGTTGTTTTAAATTATAGATGCATTTTAAAGTGCGAAATCTTCCTGGCAACATAAAGTTACTTCTAACTTAGAAATATATAATAATTAAACTTTTTACACTTAAAGATAATCTCTCCTAAAATTTTATTTGGAGTTTCGGAAGATTATGATCAGCTTGTTTAACAGCTAATAATGAAAAGCATGAAAGAAAATGGCCGATTACGCTCCTCTCACAGATTTTACACTCTATCTCATCAGTTTATGATTATGTTATGATTTAGAAAAGCATAATCATCCAAAAAACACCAACTGTGCCTGCTAACTTTGTTGTTGTTTAAAATTATAGATGCATTTAAAAGTGCGGAAATATCCCGAGCAATCTTAAAGTTACACTAACTTAGAATGGTATAATTAAACTTTTTACACTTAAAAGAAAATCCATCCTTAAATTTTATATGGAGTCTCGGGAGACCTTGTTTAACAGCTAATAATGAAAAGCGTGAAAGAAAACGACCCATTTGAAGAAAAATTATGCGCCTCTGACAGAGTTTATGATTTATCAATGAAATAACGATAATCTCTAGAAAGTGAGGCAGGTTTCGTTACGCTATTGATTGCCATCTCAGTCCACCTTCTATCGACAAGAGTGTGTCAATGAACCTTGCTTCACTACGAGAACGAACGAAAAATCAATGCAATCTGAAAAATTAGATGGCTCTTTTTCGTTTAAGCCACATTTCTTTTCGAATCTTTTTAGTTCTTTTAATTTCGTTTTTTATTGAAAAACAACGAATCTCTGATTTCCAGAGGCTAAATCACTTTTAAGAAATAGATAAATCATAGTGTTTTCGACAGATGTTCTGATATTGATAAGGTTTGGTGTAATAACTGGCCATAATAGTTCGCGCTCCCTTATGATCCTACTATTATATTTTTATTTATTTATTCATATTGCTTATTGCATTTTTTATGTGGTTTGTTAGAAGATAGCGAATATGGTTAGAGTTTTAATTGCATTTTATGTTGTGAGCTTTTCAGCGTTTTATTTTAACTATAATTTAATTCACCTGTTATTTTTGAGGAAAAAATGAAGCAAACTTTATGAAAAAAAATGTTTTCAAAAGTTAAAAATTATTAACGTTATTAGGTATATTTTTTCATATATTTTCTTCTTCTTGCGATATATTTTCTTGCTTCAACATTTATTTTGAACTCTCTGATATGTTTCACAGTTTTTTAAATGAAATATGCTTATAATAATAAGTTTTTACATTTCTTAATAATCTTATTTTGAATTCACTCATATTATACATAAAATAGATTAAACAAAATCAATTCATCTCTCAATCTTAATTTAATTTCAAAAAATTTTATCTAAATATCAAAATATTTTTTGACGCAAACAATAAATTTACAATACTTGAGAGATCGGTATATGATATTCCATCATTTTCAAAAATGTAGAAACAGAAATATTTTCTAATATGGTATTTATAGTTTAGTTATAAAATCTGCTGCTAGTTTGAGCATAATAAACCTGAAAATAAAGACTGGTGAACGTGACGAGTCAACAAAAAAAAAGAAAAAAAAAAGGTTGAGGCTTATATTAAAGAAACAACTTATCACTTTTTCCTATTGCTTTTTTTTCGAAAATAGTTTAATGAAAAAGTACATCAATGCAGAAAGGCTCCGGAAGACAAATTTTTTGTAAATGACCAGTGTCTCCATTCAAAATTTTTATCCTTCAGAATCCATCAATTTGTGATATAATGGCAAGAGAGTTCTTTAACAACTGATATATTTCAAAGCAGTAATGTATATACTAAATTTATTTCCTCTCGAAATGTTTTTTGAATAATGCCATTAAATGAAAAGGTACTATCGATGTCGGTTACCGGTTCATTAGGGTTTATGTAACCGTCGTAGGACAGTCGAACCAATTTTGGGTTTACGACTACCAATGTACAACTCGGCACCTTGTAATTTTGGATCCAATTCAGAAGGCAAGGGAACTCCTGGATCAAGTTTTGGGAGAAATTTGCCTTCATGGAGGACTTTTTGATGAAACTAACCAATATTTGCTTTACTTGGACACGAAAACCTCCCATGGTCAGACGGACTGCAAGGGAACTCTAACCCCTGATGCGACTTTACACATTCACATTCCATTCGCCAAGTCGGGTTTCAAATTTTCTCGCGAAAATCTTCGAATACTAGTTCGCGCATGTTTTACTTGCAACATACGATTTAAAAAACGTATGAGTGAACATGAGGTGTGAATAAATTTAGCTGCTTTAAAAGTTTTTGTGTATTATCAGTCTTTTTTTATTCGGACTTCCTGAAGCACCTATTTATTTCTTAGTTTTTTGCATCCTTTTTAGGATAAAGCTTTGTTGTGGGTGTAGGATATATGAGTAGAATATAGCTTTTTAATTATTTTTATAAATTTATTTCAAATAATTTATGGTGTCTTTACCAAGTATGTGGACGCAATATTCATTAATGATGCATGGTTTTGTACCTTATTGCTTAGTTCTTAAAACCTTTAACTCAAGTAACTACACAATTTATGAGTTTTAAGCATTTCCTTTTTATATGTGGGTACTGATGAGGAGATTGTTGCTGTCAGCTTTATATATGAATTTATTCTTCTTTACTTTTCTGACACTGATATCTATAATTAAATTTGATGTAATGATTCCCATTTGCAGTATTTGTGCCAATAATATTTGCGTCCAAACAATCATACTTAGATTCGACACTTTTTTGTAAATGTTATGTCCCAAACGATAAATTCCTTTATATGTATTAGCCAATTCCACAGCTTTGGTCGCCAAGACTTAAAAATTTGTAGCAGTTAAAGTTTATTTATGAGGTGAACACAATTTTGATTAAAGAAAACTTTTTATGATTTGTAAAATAAAAATATAATGTAAACAGTAAGCATCAACTTTGACATTCTCATATCATAACTGTATAACAATTTAAGGACAATCTGTTTATTTATTTCTGATTCATTAAAGACAAGATATTGAGTCAAATAAGAGAATCTTAACAATTTTTAAATTTAATAATTTACTTTAAATAAAGAAAGTAGTTTTAAAGCAATATGGTTGAAAGGCTGAGGACTTACACTTTTCTCAAAAAAATTAATCGATGTTATGATAATAAAACAAAACTCTTGCGATCTCAGCAAAAGTAAGATTTTTATTACCAAATAAGAAACAATTATTACCATTCTGCAAGGAACAAATAAAATAAAATAGGTCATACAGTTTTCAGACACACAGACTGCATGACAATCTAAGAATAAATGTTTGAACTTTTAAAGCAAATTACATACAATAAAAGCTATTGTGTGAAAAAAAATTAAAAAACAAGTTGTTACAAATGAGACTATTGTATGATTCCAGCAACTTAAAAATTCTTTTGGAATTTTAAAGACTAATGAATACTATTAAATAATAACAGAAAAGTTTTCTGTGTCTCTTTTGTCTCATTTTTGAAGCAGAATATAAATTAAAATACACATTTCACTTTTACTGATCCTGCTTTTCTCTGAATCGTTCTTATTAAAATAGATGAATCATGTTAAATTACGTTACATTAAGTTAGTAAATGTGTTTTCGCACTTAGGAGGAAAAAAAGGCCTAATTTTAGATTGACAATAAATGTAATAATTTTCATAGTATTTTTTCCATATCTTATTTAGAAGCCCAAAAATTAAATAAAAAAATTATAAAATATATAGACCAATTATTGAGTTACAGAATCTAATAAGCTTAAGTTGTTATAAAATTATGAATAAAAAGTTACAAGATGGATAAGTTACGAAATTAATGAAGCAAAGAATGAAAGGATAAATATATATATAGCAAAATATATGATAAATTAATTAGGAAACAATTAAAAGCAGGTGAGTAATTTCAGATATACACAAATAATAGTGATAGAAGCAAGAATAATGGAAAATATCCGAATTTTCCCTGACAAATTTAAGAAACATTAAAAAAAGTTAAGCAGCCACAATTTTAAATTTCTATAAATATGATTTGATGTTATGAAAAATAAATTAACTGTACGAAAATAGTTGTGAATATGTCATAGATTTGTTTCTTTATGTCATGGCTTTACTAAAAATATTTTTTCCCCTTGTTTTCATAATAGCACGCATTTTACAGAAAATATTTAAACAAATTTAATGAAAATATTTTCAAATTTTTTTAAAGATTCTCTTATGAAGAAAATATTGTCAATCAAAAGTTGTTCAGTATAAAATATATGCAATTTTTTTTCAAGATATTGTAAGCATTTTGAAGAATACATACTTTTTCTAAAATAGAAATAATTGAAAAAACCTGGTAAAAATGAGAGAAATGAAAAGAATTATTTCTCAAACTAAAAAATTTGTGATACTTTTTTTTTAAAAAATATGAACACTTAATAATGTGATGATTTATATAGGGGATTATTTTTTTAAACTTTGTTTATTAATTAAGATATTCAAAAGAAATTGATTATTCTGAAGATATAAATATTTTATTACTCCAAATTTTTATGTAATTTACAGGAATAGTGTCTATTTGAAAATTTATTTTAACCGAAATATTTATGTAATTAACTGAAATAATTGTGTGTATGTAAATTTTTCTTCCTCTTTCTTTATTGAAGGACGAAGTATTTTTTCTCGTTGTTTGAATTTTTCTAGTCTTAAGCGAGAATAAAATCTTCACTTAATTCAACAAGCAACTTTTAAAAATATCCATGAGAGCGAAGATTCGTTTACGAATTTTGCGAGTGCTGTATTGAGTTGGTATTGAGGCGAGCCTAGGGTTGCCTCTCAGTGAGGGTTACTAGATAAGGCGATGAAACAGTTGTCAAATAAAACCGCGGCGAGTGGAGGTGCCCGGGAGTCGACATTAGGGAAAATCGCACCCCTGATCCATCTACCACTGAGGATACTTTACGGTAGCACTGCGGTCGCGTGTGAACCGGGTGAGGAATTCGTATCGACTAATCATCGCTGGGATTCTAACTCGGTTCACCTCATAGGGAGGCGAACGCTCTTATCCCGAAAGCCACCACTGCTCGACACATTAGATTTAATGAAAAAGTGGCTGCTAAGTTATTAAAGTCTATAGACCATTGGCTACTAACTGAAAATTAAAATTTGTCCACTTGAAATGGCACCACTGGATAACAAAAAGCGCACCCCTCTGCTTTAAAGTAGACTTGATTGACAAGTGTAGAATTGACAGAAGACTTAAAGTAGAATTGACAAGTGGCATAAGACAACAACAACAACATTACTGCGTGAAATTCAAAGCAATTGATATATTTGACTCTCCGAATCGTCTTCGTTAGTAGCAGGCATCATATATAGGTTAAAAATAGTAGCTTTTTTTTAAAAAAAATTTTGTATATAAAATTTTGTAAGATAAACTCTTCCTCATTGGAAAATTAGAAATGTTATTTTATCAGTGTCTTAAGTTAGAGGTTTTATATTAATGAGTTTTAAGCCAAAGGTTATCTCTTTTATCTCTCAAATATGATATATTTATCTCGTTAACTTTTTAAAAAAATACTCATTTGTTTTTAAAAGTAAAATAACTACAATATTAACCCCAATCAATAAGAGTTATTAATAACTGCAAGCTTAGTATTAAAGTTCTATTATGAAATATTTTTTCATGGATTTTTCGCAATTTAAGTAAAAGTGGTGAGGTAAAAAAATTTCAAGTTAAATGTTGGAGTTAATTTTCAATTTTTCGCAATTAATAAGTTTTGTTGGCAATAGATATCGGTGGAACTTAGTGTACAATGATCGCTATTAGCTTCAAAATTTTATTCATTTCAATATTAGATAATGTTCTTTTAATTAAAATCATCAAAAAGAATTAAAATTAAAAGACAGGCATGTTTTTGTCTATTTTTCAAATTTTGAATTAAGCCAACCAATTTTGAAATAATAGCATAGGATATGCAAATCAATGGCTTAAAAAAGCATGTTTTTTTTCATGCATAATAAATAACTTTTTAATAAGCACTGGCTTTGAAAATAAAATTTAAGCTCATCTTTAAAACTTACACATAACTTTTTTTTAATGTGTAATATAATTAAAAAAGGACAATTTTAATTTTTGAACCAGTTTTGAGTACAATTTTGAAAGAAAATGTAGGAATTTTGAGTAAGATGACCACTTGTGGTGAAATACTCAAATGGTCAACTTAGATGGTAAATTTAAGGAAGTCAATAAATCCCTTTTTTATTATTTCTTATATCATGTTATTTTTATATACTTATTACAAAGTAAAATATAGAAGTGATAAAATTTTTCTACATTTTTTTAGATAATACTTTAAATATCTTAAGCAACGAAGTTAGCTACCAGGATAAGATACAATTTGCAACATAAAAGTGATATTTAAAAATCTTTTTACTAGTTATATTTCAGTTAATAGATATTTTTTAAAATATCACTACAAAAAACTTATGCGATTAGAAAGTTTAACATAATCCTTTCAACTCTTAAAAAAAAAAATTTTTTTAAGTATTATTTCGAAGCTGTTATATCTGAAAAAGAATTTGCACATTCCTTTCATACAAAAGTTTATCATAGTTTCTTTAAATGGTCAATTTAGAAAGTGGTTTCCTTTAACTTTCAATGAACTAATACATAACACAGTAACAAAAAATTTCTTGACAAAGATTTTTTTTTTAATTCGCGGTTATTTTATAAGGGGTTTCGAAAAGCTTTTAATACACTTCTATAGAAATTTTATTTATTCAGAGCTCTCTCTTCAAAATGAAGTCACTCAGGTTGAAATCCTAGCGATGACTGCTTGATAAGGATTCTGCTGAAAGTTCGCACCGACCATAGAGCTAGCGCAAAATATCCTCAGTGATAGATGGACCATGAGCTAGAATCCCCATGCCGTCGGACTAATCATGGGGGATTTTTTTCATGATTTTTTTCATGGGGGATTTTTTTCATGTAACAGAAGTGCTGGCTAGTTCCATCAAGAAAGTCCTTCACGTGGACTAGTTTGCCCCGATGCTCGGTTAAGAAGCTCTCTTGTCTTCGATTGGGTTCAAAAACACAAGGCTACGTAGTTGAATGTTGATCGTCGTAAACTGAAAATTGGGTCAGCTGTTCAATGCTCGTTATAAAGCGAAATATGAAATAAAACAAACAATCAAAAAAGTTTTGATGTTTTTACAACCGCCTTCTTTAATAGGGGTTTCTCAGATTCCATTAGTGTTTTTATTTCTTCATTTCTTAAATATAATTTTGCAACTCCCAATTTGCATATTTGTTTCCCTAATCTTTAACAAGGTTCGTGAAAATAAACATTACGGGTAGTTACTGCAAGAAACCCTGTATTTATTGCTATGTACCTTTCCTCAGTAAGTTATATAATTGAATTATGCATCATCACAGAAAGTTTTTAGATAATAGGTAACCCATCACAAAAGAAATGCAATAAAAATTTATTTCAAAGAGATGCGACTGACTAGTGAATAGTTATTTAAAAAATGCATTGTTTTGTCTATTTTATAAAACATATACAATAGAAAGAAATATTAACTCTTAGAGATACCCTTCGTAAACTTTTTTTGTTTCAAACTTAAATTTCTTATATAAAAGTATTTCTTTGAATGTCTGTTAAAGGAAGGTAAAGAATTGCCAATATTTATACAATCTAATATTTCGTAAAGTCTTTCTAAAGTTCTTTCTCTCCCACTCAAATGCTAATGTAATAAAGAAAGAAGATAAGACTAAAGAGGATTTATATCTTACTTTTATAACCATGGCAACAACTCTCCTAGACGCATCTTGATAAATGTGAGAACATATTGTCGAACATTTATACACACATACGTGTACGTGTCCTTCAAGAGTTAAGAGATTACAATCTGTCTGAGAAAAACAGTTCAAGACTAAGCTTGAGATATTTTATTATTTCAAAGTAAATAAATGAATGGAACTCAGAAATTCAAGATATTTTCTATATCAAAATACTTATATGTTATTCGACAATTCATTATTGTGTCTGATTTTTCAGAAAGTTATGAGAAATTTATTATTTTCTTAAATTTATTTTTTTTTAAAAATAAATGAAATGTTGAGAAAATATAAAAGGCTTAAAACTTTAGTCAAAAAAATAGTTGTAAAAGTAATGAATTTTATCGAAATTTCAAATTGAATATTATTTAATCAGGAGCGACATATTAAAGTTATTCAACGCCATCACCTACTTATATGATATAGAAATCTCTTTTTTTTTTCTGAACTTAGGAGAAAATTCCTGACATAAAACTTAATATTAATTCATTCAATTTAGTGTTTAGGTTTACGTTAAAGTTTCTGGAAACTTTCCCATTGGTTATACTGAAAAAAAAATTTTTTTTTAATTCCTAGAAGAAAAATAATAGATGAGAAACGTTTAGAAAACATGGCATTTTTTAAACCTTCCTTTAAACATTTGTCACTACCGCTGTCTAATTTAGGAAAACAAAATTACTGGAGTATTAGACCGTTTCTTTTTTCAGGTTAGAGTCTGTTAAAAAATGAAAGAAGCAACTTATTTTCAATTATTAAATTTGAAATTTTTGCAGGGCAGTAAAAGTGAAATGTAGATTTCAGGGTAAGGAAACGCAAAACCCCATTACAAATTACGAGTTATTTTTTAATAAAAATTCATACAAATTTACTGAAACAACTGATATTTCACTTTTTTTTAAGTAATAGAAAATAAGGAATAGAATGTAAAAAGAAATTTAATCATGAGAGATTAAACAAATTTAAGCATTTTTCTTTGTTTACTATTTTCGAAATATTTTTTAAAGAACCATTCCTCTCAATAGCATGCTGAGTTGATATGGTTATTAATTAACGTATAAAAACATTTTATTTATTCAATTAAACATTCAAAATTAGAAAAATCTTGAAAGCCAGCAAAAATTTCAGGCAGCCAATAAAATTATTCGTATTTTTTTGTCTTCTAATTTTTTTTCCTTCCAAATTTAAAATTTTGGTGAATATATCCATGTATGGTAAAAATATAAATAAACTGCTTATATTTGGAATGCTTATTACAAATAAATGAAATACTTATTATAGAATATTGCAGAATACTTATTAAAATCTTATAAAATTTATTAAAGAAACTGCAAAATATTTAAAATTATGAGAAGTATCAAAGTATTACTTTTTTGCAACTAAATATGTTCATCATCTAAAAATATCCGATTACGAGTAATAAGGCTCATAATAGCAGGTTTTTTTTACTCAAACTTATAAATTGGGGAGCAACTTCATCAAAACTTCCAAACTTCCAGTCCCCGAAAAATTTCGATGGAAAATTCCAAAATCACTAACTCGTACAAAAATGACGCAATGCAGGGAATAAAAACACTTGTAATGCTAAAATAAAATTGTATCGAAAACTTTTTATTTATTTTTTAATTTTTTAAAGAACGAATTTCAAATGGTGCATCTGGCATTAAGTGATCATCTTTTCACGAGATCGATTCTGCTCTGATTTCATCATGAATTTGCGTGGTTTTTCAACAATTATGTTACGGATATTTTCATGGTTCTCTGAAATCCCGATATTTTTAATAGGATATTGTCACGACAAGAGAATTTCGAATCCCGCATTCGAATAATAGCTTTTTGATGCTTCCGTACGGTTTGCGATGATTTTGTCATGAATTCACATTGTTTTCGAAAGCAACTTTTTTTGACTTATGAATTTCATATGTAATTTTAAAATTCTGATATTTTTAAGTCAAAACTATTACGACTAAGAAAAAAAAATCTTGCATCATCGAGGCTAAAACCCACTTTTTTTTAAAGACAAAAAATACCCTTTTTAAGTTTCTCTTTTGTGATGAAAAGTATGATATTTGACATTTTGAGAAGAAAAAAAATGAGACGATAAGAGTTTTTACTTAAACATTTCAATAATTTTTCTTAAAATTCAATAGTCAATATTCAATAAAATTATTATTATTTAATAAATTTTTTAAAAACTTATATAAATATTTTCAGCATTTTAAAAGCTTTAATGACACCAAAATCAAGAAAATTAGTTCTTAAATATATATATATATATATATATATAATTTTCTCCATATCCCTGTACCCATGGTAGGGGAGAGTGGGGTCAATTGTAACATTTTTTATTCAACAATTTTTAACTAACAAAAAGTCCAATATATTATTAGTATTTATTGACAGACGTGTAAAGTAGACTATCCTCTACTAGAAGAAAATATCAATATCAGAAAGCACTCTGTTTTGCGGATATAATCGTGTGGGCTGAAGAAAAGATTATATCTTTTTTTTCCGGTTTTTTTTCCGGTTTTTTAATTAACATTTCATTTTTTTTAATAAAATGTNCATTTGCTCGAGAAAAAAAATAAAATAGAAATTCACCAAAGCTTGAATGCCAGGAAAATGACATATTAGCTTAGAAGTTTTAAAAACAGTCATTTTAAGTTAATGGTAAGTAACTCAACTTAAGCCTTTATGTTAGATGAACCATAAATTGCTTAAAGTAATTCTTTTTATCCACTATAGAAAGAATCTAATTTTTTTTGTTGCTGATGTGTACAGAATAAAATTGTGCATAATAATCAATCATTAAATAAATAAATAACTTTGATTACTTCCAACCATATTATAATCATACATAAACTTGGTATTAGGTTAATATTTGCCTTTCCTCCTTAGAGTATTAGCAGTTAAAAAAATATTTTTGCAACACTTCAATGTCCTGGAATTCATAACCCAGGAAAATGACAGCCAGGATAGTGACAAATTCGCCATTTTATAGCATATAACCTTACTTTAATTTAATATTTCGGCCTAAGACGTTCACATTCTGCAGAAAACAACAGGATTTCCTAAAATAACTCAGATAAATCTGTGCAGTTTATGTTATTAATGATTTCAAGAAGACAGGAAAATGACAACACAAAAACCTACTCATATTGAAAAAATTTTTGAAATAGATTTTGAACCAGAAAATTAGTCCTTTATTCATGCAACAAGACATGTTCATCTAGGAGTGTATCTAATCAATCTATTAGCATAAGATATTGATTGCTGGCTCTATCTATTTTGGTTATAAACCACTAAATAAAAGTAGCCAGGAAAATGACTGATTTTCTTGGAACAAACAAATTATTGACAGAAAAAATATTTTAAACGAAGTTTTTGTAAATAATACCCTCCGTGTACATTCTAGAAATGCTTACACTGGTTGAGATAAAAAAAATTAGATATTGAAAAATTTATGGGAAGTTTTGAAGCTAGTATTGAAGCTAGGAAACATTGTTTGGGACATGGGAGGAAAATGACATTTTGAAGTTCAATAAAAATTTTTAAGTATACAAAAGAGTCAATGCTAGTGCAAAGTCATTTTAAAATGCTAACAGCACTGCAATTTATTAATTTTTTTAAGAAAAAGTTCTTTTAGTATTATAGTATTAGATCTTGGAGCAAGGGACAGTGAACTCTCCTATTTCGTGAGAATCACCCCGCCCCCCCCCACACACACATATATATATATATATATATATATATATATGAACCAATTTTCTAGTTTTCGTAGTTTGGGTCCAAGCATTTTCAAAGAATTATTTTAGTCTTTTTTTAGCAACCTCTTTTATACAAAAAATATTCATGAAAATCTGTAACATGAATGCAACTGTCATTGGTCGATTTCACTTGGAATAATCTAACAGTAAAAACAAATAAACCAGCTCCCATGTCGATATCTGTCTAGTTTAATTACATGTACATATTGGGATATTTATTTTTCGCTATATAAAGGAAAACGGAACAAAATCAGTTCCTTGAGGTTTTTATTTTTCGCAAGCAGAATAAAATTACTAAAATTTTTATTTGTATGATGAGTCAGACCATTAGCTTTAAAAATAAAACTTTTTTAGTGTAAAAGATGAATATTTTTTGTGGAAAATAAATTATATTTGAAAGTATGCTAATATCGAGTTTCACTTAACTTAATTGAATAAAACCGGGTATATAGAGAGATAATGAAAAAGAAAGTATTTTTCCTACTGAAATATATATTTCTTCTTATGACCTTTCTACTCTCAGAAACTTACATGTGTTTAAAAGAATTACAATGAATATTTTTAGGATTTATATTGCAGGAAAAAGTAAAATTTTTATTCGATCATTTTCAAATTTTAATAGAATATTGGTAGCAATTGTAAAAATCTGCGTACAAAAAAAAGTTTAAAAAAAATAATAATTAGTTTTAAAGTTATAGCTGAAAGTATGGTTTTTAGCTGTTGGTAATTAAAAAGTTAAAGTTGGTAATTAAAGCAATTGAAAATTTTTGAAAGGAGGGCACTAATGATGTGGTGGAATTCAGGCAAACGGCTCATGAAGAAGAGGAATCAACTCAAATATAAAGCCTTAAAGTAATTTAATAGTTAGTAAATTCGTAATTTTGCAAGCATTTAATAATTTCATACTAAGCAGTTACTGAATTCCAAAATAGTTTGTAGTCACTGCATTCAAAAAAAGTAGTTGTAATTAACTGCATTTGTAACAAAGTAGTTTTAGTTATAGTAAACTACAAAAATAATATAGTTTTTCCGACCACTGATATATATTACATATATATATATATATATATA
>NC_092214.1:71972894-72007405 GCF_043381705.1 Parasteatoda tepidariorum | reverse complement strand
ATATATATATATATATATATATAAGCTTTTTGCATAATTCGAAGGGCTATATTTACTCCTAACACGTGATTAAAAACTGAATACAATTTTCTAAAAATCATTGCTCAAAGAAAAAGCTTTTATCTTGATAGAAAATGTTATTTGTGCACGTGAGTAAAATATCTTTATCTTAAAAGAGAAAATGGTTTAAAAACTGGTCTTTTTGTCTATAAATTATAATTTTAGATTGTAGCTAACAAAAAATGAGCTTAATTAGTTACAGAAATATAAAACAATAAATTGGAAAAATTCTGATTTATTAACACATTTCCGTTACTTAATTTTGAATTTTTACAATTGAAGAGGAAATTTCAACAGAAAATAATATAAAAATATCCTGAGTGAAATTTTAAAAACAAATGTTAATTAGTTTTTATAAACTTTCAGTGTATCGCAAGGCTATATTCACTTCGATCATGTGATCAAAAACTCAATACAATTTTCAACAAAAATCATTGTTTAAAGAAAAAGCTTTTATTTTGATAAAGAATGTTATTTGTATACGTGAGTAAAAATATCTATATTTTGAAAGAGAAATTGGTTTGAAAAAATAGGTTTGAGAACTTTTTATGTGTAAATTATCTTTCTAAACTATGGTTAAAAAAATGAGGTTAATTAACTAAAGAAGCATATTACAAAATGAAAAATGTTGAATTATTTTTGTAATTAATTTTGCATTTTTAATCGACGAAGAAATCGCAAAGGAAAATGAGGTAAAAATATAAAGAGTTAAATGTCTAAAATAAAATTTGAGTTAGTTTTTATAGACTTTTTGCATAGTTGGCAGGGCTATATTTGCTCCTATCACGTGATCAAAAACTCAATACAATTTTTTAAATTGAGAAATTGTATAGAGCTTTTAAGAACGTCATCGTGAATAAATGAATAAAAATTACTTATACTTTTTAAATATCATATTTTAAAGGTTTCTTTATTCTTGACTTTAAAGATTTCTCTCATCTTCATTTTAATTAATTTTATCTATTCCTAATTTAATTAGTTCCGTTCCACTAATTATCAATTGATTAGTTTTATTTTTATCATGGTTAATGTACATTCAAGCCCATTATGTGATATTCAATATAAGAGCAATAAAGGATTCAACAATTTTAAGCAGGATTTTGTGTTTGAATACTCTCAATTAAATTAGATATCTAATTTCCCCATCTAATTACAACATTTTCAATGTCATTAATTTATTTTTCTCAAGTAATAAAGCCATTTTTTCCTGAAAAATAAAATTCTTGATTAGTTTTATTTCTAATCCTTTTTCTAATTGGTTTAAAAGAGACACACACCATATAAAAATTTCGAAAATGTATTCATTTTAATTTCTGCACAATTCAACGCCATTTCCATAAAAATATAAGAAAACATAAGTTGAAATAAAATATGAATAAAATATGATAAAAGAAAGTAGATGTTTAAATATTTACGCAATACATATAGTGTATTAAATATTTACGCGACGTTATGTAGTTAAAATCCAGCCAATTATTTGTGTCAGTATAATAGGTTTGAAATAATTTAATACATTTTATTAAAATTTATATATCTTATTTCTAATTAACTGACTTTCACTCTAAGATTCAAAAATATTAATAATTAAAAACCGGCTATTAATTTGTATTAGTATAATATATTTGAAATAATTTATTGCATTTTATTAAAATTTATATTTCTTTTTTCTAATTTACCGACTCTAAAAAGTCATCACTCTAAATTTCAAAAATAAAAGTTCCTAAAATCCGGAAATTAATTTTTATTAGTATAATATATTTTAAATAGTTTAATGCATTTTATTAAAATTTATAATATCTTATTTCTAATTTATTGACTTCCAAAAAGTCGTCACTCTTAAGAAGAGAATGAGGGCAAAGGGGTTATGAAGCGTGTATCAATAATATCCAACATTACAGAACTCTGCCCGATTAATGAAAGAAAGAAGATCCATTATTATAGACCTCATAGAGAAGCTCGATCAATAAAATAGTTTCGGGGATAGGTTAGAATCGATAAGAAGACTGAACTGAATCTTCTCCCATCTCTTTTNTTTTTTTTTTTTTTTTTTTTTTTTTTTTTTTTTTTAATATTCTTTCCGTATCGGTTGAGTAAAGGGAAGGAGTATTCTGCAAAACATTCCTAAATGCAGAAGTATTTGGAGCGAGTTTTATTGCTTCTGCAAAGAGATTTTAAATTTTTATACTAGGGAAAGGAAATTTAGGAGGTCTGTATGAAGGTTTTGAGTAGCGTATTATTATTTGGAGCTGTTTTTGCCTCCTTAGTTGCTTGCTGGGATGATTTTTTAAAAAAATCTTTTAAATTCTAAGTTCCTTTTAATATTTTCTTCAAAATAGGGTTTGCCGGTTAAACTAATATCGAAAGCAGCATGTAATTTTTTTCTGAAATGGTTCTTATATTTTACAGAAAGATTGTAACGATTTAGATAGTTTGACGGATTCTTTTTTTCTTCTTTTTTTTCACTATGGGTGTTGCTCTCAGCTTTTGGTGCGAATTTGTAATCAGATTTAAGAGTCAAAACATTTTGAGTTCGATTTTTATAAAATCGTGAAATATATATGAATTTATGGCATAGAATTTCGATACATATTTTTAAAGTGATCAGTAATATTTTCATTGTAATCATAATAACAACAAAAATTGTATTAAGCAGTCTTTTTAGGCATTTAATATCGAAATTGTTCAAACATGCATAAAGCCCTTTCAAGTTTTTAATTCATTTTAAGCCCGAAACTAAGCTTTTAGATAAAATATTAATACTAAAAAATTAATAATTATTATTTGCTGACAAAATACAAATTATTATGATGGTAAACCCCATATGAAGAAGAAGAATGAACTGAAATTGTGAAAGTTTCCGGAAGCTTTTTTATTTAATAAACTTTCAAAACTACCTATTTCCGTACGTAATATCTTTAAAAAAATTAAATTAATAAAATAAAAAGCATAATCGTTTAATTTTGAGCACCTATTAATTCTGATTTTAACCCTTTCGAACCTGGCGGGTCATATATGACACATTAGACGTTCCATGCAGACTGTTGGACCAAATATATCCCACATAAGATTTGCACATTGCAGTCTTTGGAACCTCCTTCTTTTTGAATGATTAACAGCACTTGTAAAACTGCCGTGACTGCATCGCTTTGAAGAAATCAGATATTTGTAAAGAATTATGCATAATTTCGAGAGAAAAATAACAGAAATAGTTCTAAGAAAAAGTGAGTGTCACAAAATAAACATTATTTATATCATTTTTGAATGATGTTTTCCTGTTTGGAATCGTAATTTGCATGATTTTTGAAAGTTTACCCTTTAAATCTCATCCGTTACAGTTGGCTATTGGTGGTACATCATATGTTCCACTCAAAAAGACTGATGGAACATCAATATTTCTGGGCCTAACTGCAAGAAGTAAGTTCAAATTTTGAGAAAACTGGTTTGTAATATTGTCAATGGTAAAAAAAATTCAAAAAAAATAAATAATAAAGTTTAAAAAAAACGTGCTTTCAAAAGAAAAAAGCTTATAAATTAGAAATCAGTCTTGAAAAGGTTAACTCACTTTTTCATTCATTCTTTAATTATATTTTAAATGTATTACCGAAATAGTTTTTTTTAAATAGTTAAAGCGACACATTTTATGCATATTTTATTTAAACAATTTTGTTAAATTCAAAATCAATTACTCCACTATCATTTTCAGATACAAGGTATATTATTTAAAATAAATTTCTTCAACTACATTTAAGTTACGCATTTTCCACTATGCATTTCAATAAACCTTAAAGCCTTAAAACTTATTTAATGAATCATTCAAAATAATTTTTGCCCATTTTTATAAATTCCCTCTACGCACAACAACAAAAGAGGTGAAGGAGAAAAAGAGAGAGTCATGCATGTTTCAAAAAAATTTCATCGTAAATAAATAAATAAAAAGATTACTGATACTTTTCATATAGCATATTTTAAAGGCTTCTTTATTTACCTCTTCCTTATTTTAATAAATTTTTTTAATTAATTTTAATGTGACAAACGTCAATATATAGGGGTTTAAATTGGAAAAAAAACAATGTTAATTAATTTAACTTATTCCTATTTAATTAGGTTGCAGGGCAGAAAATTTTAATCTAAAATTTTGTCAAAAAAAAGAAATACTTCTTCAAATTTAGTCAAAGAATTTAACGTCAAAATTTAGTCAAGATATGTGGACATTGTATGCTTGCTCGCATTCAAGCAATTAGCTATATCTTTGCATTTTTCAAACGAAAAAGCGTTTGATTAAAAACCACGTTATTTAAGAAATAAAAACACTTACAGTTTTAGTGGTTTATATTATTTTCAAAAATAAATGGGATAGTTCTTATTCCGCCATCCCTGAAAGGGTTAAAGAAAATTTAAGCGTATTGTATGCTGATCAATGCAAAAACTATAAATGATTGTAAGAACAATAATTTTAAGTAGCATTTTGTGTCAAAATATTCACTATAAATTAAATATATAATTTCTTTAATATCTAAATTGTCTATGTCCATTACTTTATTTTTCTCCAGTAATAAAATCCTTTTTTTTGGTAAAATAAGTTTCTGATTGATTAGTGTTGTTATTTCTAAACCCTTTTCCGATTGGTTTAAAAAAGAAAACCTTATTAAAATTTTCAAAAAAAGTATTCTACTCTATTTTCACACAATTCGACTGTATTTCCGGAATGTATAAGTTGGAATAAAATACATTTGAAACTAAACTATCTGGTTCTATTTTTACACAATTTGAATGTATTTCCGGAGTGTATAAGTTGAAATGAAATACATTTGAAACTAAACTTTCTGATTTCGAATAACAGAATCCATAAGAAATCTGTAAATATCAGAATCTATAAGAAATAACCGAAAAATCCACGTTTTTCTTCTTTGGATGGTGGATTATTAAACATTTTAAGTTGCTTTCCAATGCAGTATAATTACAATACGGTTTCTATTTTTATATATTTATGTTAGCTAATACTTCGGATTAAATTTTTGAACAAAAATTGAACACGTACATAAAAAAGTTAAATAAATTTTTTTTTAAAAATAGGACGAGTTTGGCAGTTTGTTCATGCTTTCATTGTTTTTCTCAAACCTTGATCTCTTTTTAAAAGACTTTATAATTAAGTAGGGTTTGCGAGATCAATATTGGAGAATATATATCGGTAAATAATTGACATCGAATTTGATTGCAGCTTGATCCAAGCTGCATAAATATCAGACCTATGATATGATAACCAATTAGAACTATTTTCTGAAGAAATTACAAAATTAAACTCAAAACCATTTTCTTTAAATATGCAATAGGAGTATAATGAAAAAGCCAGACTATCTTATAACGGTAGTTGGATAAGTTGTGAACAGCCATCATTAAGAAATTTGCAAAATCTTATAGTTTCAAGATTTTGCATATTTCTTAATTATGGGTGTCTGAATAAATATACTTCTTACTTTGCTCCAGAATTTATATTTTTGACTCCTAAATAGACCAAAAAGTATGAAAATGAGATTAAAATTGCTTAAAATTCAAGAAAAAACTATTTTAAAAAATCAAAAATTTTGTTGCGGTAAAGCTTAAAAGTTACCATTTCTTAAGGACAAATTTAAGAACAGAGCTTAACATGAAGTGAATGCTCTGAATAATTTTTGTACTAATTTTTGTATTTTCACATACTTAAACTCAATCTAATGGCTTAAGGATTTAATTTTAAATATGCTAATTAATAAGAGCAGACAATATTTTATATTTTAAGCTGCGAAATCAGACACAAAATGCATTTTCTCTGAATAAACATACCGCTTTTTTAGGGATTTATATTTCTAATCAAAAAGAAGAAAATAATTAAGGGGGATAGCCACAATTTCGGAAATATGGTCCCATGCTAAAAATAATTTAATGCTGAAAATAATTTTTAATAATGAACTAATATTTTCTATAATTTTATTTAAAAATAATAGAAATATTAAATAATAGGAATATAAAAGTTAAACAATAATAGTTGAAAAAGTTTTTAATTGTAAGTTATATGAATTTTGATATAATAAATGATTTAGTTTTTTTGATATAATAAATTATTTCGATTATAAATGTTAAACCAACCAATCAAACTATTGGACTAATTTTATTCAAATTTTGGATTTCGTCAGTTAAAATTACATAAATTTTTAGACCTTACAACTTAAAATTTTTTCCGACTATTATTAAATAATATAATAAATAAAGATAAATTATTATTTTTTACACGAATAAACAATTTTTGATAACCAAATTTTATAATTCAAAATGCTAAATTTTCTTTTTGGTTTACTTAAGAGATATTTCTGCTCAGATAGTCACGACGACAACCTTCCCCAAATTTTTTCAACAATCTTTGTGAATTATAGATTCTGGTGATTCAGCTGAATTCCCACAATTGATCAGCATCTGATCTAAAACGTTCGATAGCGGATCTTTATACCATGTAAGTTTATTTACAAGGTGTAAGTTTTTTGCAATAACCACACTAAACATAATTTTTAGAATCTTTCACAAAAACGAAGAAAAAAGTATGCACATAGGAGGTTGCAAATTATTATTTATGCACGAAAAAAAAAATATCTCACAAAACTCCGTTGAAGAGGTAGGCATACTAAACATCAAAACTTCTGGGGGGGGGAACAGAAAAGAGTTGAAAGGGGAATGAGCTGACTCACCTTCAAATTTCAACTGAAACAAGTTTTGACGGTTAGAGCACCCTTCTTTCGTCTTTACGAGACACCCATTAGAGATACTTTACGAGATAGATTTCTTTTATCTTTGGTTATTATAACTATTAAATGTTTTTCTCCAAGTGCAACTATGACCAAACTAGATATTTGGCCATATGTTGACCTAGCTGATGGCTCTATTTTTAGGGCTCTATCTCTTGGTAAAACTGTCATATAATTTTGACCACTGTCAGATGACGTAAGTATTGCCTTAACTGGTACCCATCTATCTGAACTTCCACAACCAGTTAGAGGATTTTCAGCCGCGACTGATTTTGCGAGTACCTTGCTCCGCATCCATGCCGGTTGTTCAGTCGACAGCCAGGATCAAACTCACGACACCCAGCTACCTACCAGCAAAGTGAGCTACGCCTTTGCCAATTGAATCACAATTGTAAGCGTAATAGACATACAAAACTTTGTTTAATATTTAAAATTATGTATATATAAGTATGGGAATACATTTTTTTAAGTTATACAAAATATTTTTAACTATTTTTCCGAAATTATTGAAAAATTATTAATTGAAAACAATCAGAAAAAAAACGAAAAAATAAAGCTATTTTTTTATTTTAATTTCGGGACAAAACAATTGTAAAAATTTCCTGGCAAAATATCGACGTATATCGGAATAAAGTTTCTTCAAAATTATTATTTAATGTTTTTGAAATGCGAGTTTTACTAAAGCTATGTTAAAATTTTATTACAGACCGAATAAGCACAAGTCAATAACCGATTTTTTTTAAAATACAATTTTATTAAAATATATATTACATAAATTTTGCAAGCATAGCTATTGTATGTGTTAGTACAGTTTGTGTTAGTGCAGTTTGCAACTTCTGTACAAGCTCGCTTTTATTTCTGTAAGATTGCCTGTAGTTGTGGCCTTAGTTTGACTAGTTTTGAGAATTTAGTTTGGCATGCCTGATTTCAATAGTGGAAAAATATCCTTTTAGCGTAGCTGAAATATCTCAAAAATAGTCAAAAACCGTCATAAAAAAAGTTGCCAGCGTTGTTAGGTATAAAAAGTACCGTTTCTTACCTATACTTATTTACACTTTTCTTTCTAGCAACTTTATCCTATCGATTCGTATTTCGTCTCATACTATTCATTGAACATAAATGAAATAATGCCTCATACACAAGAAAAAATACCTTATCTGTCTTGTAGACAGCAAAGAAAGCAATGCCTACTAGACAGCAATGCTTAAAGTGTAAAAATCATTCTTATATAAATAAAAACCCATGCAACTTCGGAAATATTAATCCAATTGACTGACATTTCATCTCATTCATTTTATTGTAAAAGTAAACAAGGGAAATAGTAAATCACTTGTCCAGATAGCAATGACAAATGAGTAAATAAAGTACGAGTCAAACATTTTACTTTTTGTGCATAAAATTAAAATAATTTAGAATCTATTAGTCCCGTTACCATGTACTTGCTCTCATTCGCTTCAGCGTGGAAAAAAGGGAAACGATGGGTCACTAATCTGAGAGTTTTAAGTTTATTCCTCATTTACCGAAATCTCACCAAAACCGGACAGGCAAGTTAATGCAACTTTTTACCACTTACTAAGATGAGTGTACTTGTCAATTTTTCACTGGTTTGAACTTCTCATTTCATATTTAAACCGTGTTTTTACTGTACTGCCACTAGTTTTAAAACAATTCAACTACATCAAGGACTAATAGAAGCTTTTACAAATGTTATGGAAAATTAAAATTTCAATGTAATTCACTAAAGATAGAAAACAATCTTCATCAAAATTTAATTAAAAATAATTCTCAAAAGAAATAATTCGTGAGATTATAATATTGATAGTTATTCTTAGATTTTTTAAGTTTTTTTTCTTTTTTTTTCATTTAAGAATATATATCAATAAATATTTATTTCACCCATTTTGTCCATTGGGACTTTTAACTAATAACGACTAATTTATAACGAACTTTAGTGATACTCAATTTATTTTTTGATAACATTATTAAGTTTTTTAAATAGCCTAATTTGCCTAAAATTCTGAGTGATTGAAATTTTTCATAGTTGGTCTTAACCATGTCATTTTAGAAAAGAGCAACTAACTTGGTTTTTAATATGCATGATGATAACTTAAGTCCGTATCCACCTTCTTAACTCATTAACGATCAACTTCTCAGTTTCCACCAGGTGGCGCTTTAAGCTGTCTCTTCTTTGTAATTCATAGTCACTTTAATTTATTTAGACACCACTTTTATATATCAATAACAATCTGTTCGAGAGTTAAGAGGGTGGTTTCGGACTTAACAGGTCAGCTTGTTATTTAATGTTTTCTCACGAAATGGTTAATGGAGATTAATATTTTCTTTTTTATAAATATTATAAGAAAACATTTTGCGCAAATAAGATTTCCCATATAGAAGAAAGCTATTTCCCATTCTCTTTGAAGAGAAGTAGATTGGAAATTTGAAAATGTCTTCTGTTTTATTGTTATTTATTTTATAGCGACACAGATCTTATCTGAAAAACAAAAGAGACACTTTAAACGCATTTTATTTTCGTGAGTAAATTTGAAAACATCTCAATTTTTATTTTTTATTTTTAACATTTATCACGTAAACGTAATAAAATTTTCTAGTAATTACATTTATGCCAAGAAGTGCCAAACGGGTAAAAGGAAACGATGTTTTCTTGGAATGATGCCAAGTTTGGCAATAGTGGTATTATTTTCGCATTCACTTCATTAAATACTATTTCGTTGATTCAAAAATTGGTGAAGAAAAGATTCCATTAAGATTGTTAGATAACATCATATGATTTCATTGAAAGTACTAAATGTATAGATTACTAAACGAACGAAAATAAAAAGGTTCGAATGTAAGTATACTACCCTGAAGCATTTACAGTTAGGGGCGCTCTTGCTTTATCGATCGCTGTTTCTGTTATGCCGAACTGTGGATCATACTAAAGAATGGAGCTAGAGTAAATTATAATGCATGGGGTATTAAATTATATTGAAAAATGCAACTAATTTTCAAAAGTTATTTATTACATTATGCACTTAGTGTAATGATAGATTTTGACACGATTAATTTTTTCATTCTGTAAAGCTCCATGTGTAGATATGAGATCTATGTCAGTGTTTAAACTTAGGGTCTAAAATGCATCATTATGCATGTATTATGTATTTTTTGAAAAATCATTACAAACATTGCATTTCAACAAAGCTATTCAGTATCATTACAGTAATGATTAATAACTATTTGGTCAACAATATAAAAAAGAATTGTTTTTTATTTATACAATAGATTAATTTTTTTCATTGAGCGAAGTTCTGTGTGAATGTGAGATAATGCAATGGTTAAAATCTGAATAAGTCTAAATGCATAAAATTATGCATAAAAAGTATTTTAAAAAATTGTTGTAAACAATGCATTTTAACAAAACCGTGGGTAGTCCTGAAAAGTATCCTTATATTAATAATTAAGAACCATTTGAAGAACTATGTTAAAAGAATTTTTGTTAATTTCTACAGGGAACTAATTTCTTCGTTGTACTCATGTGAATGTGAGATTAAGATCAATGGTAGTGGTTAAAAATTGATGAATCTGAATGCATAATTAAACATGCCAGGTATCTTTTTTAAAATAAAAATATATTATAAATAATGCATTTCAACAAAGCTGCGTATAGTTTCTTAGAGTAACAATATGTTAAAGATTAAGAGCCATTTTAAGAATAACGTTAAAAGGATTTTTTTAACTTATGCAGTGTCCAAAAATTCAACAAATGCTTTTTTTAGGAAACACTTGTTTTCAATCATAGATTGCGTTCTTTTTATTGATTCATAAAATATACTGCATGTATGAAATAGCCTCGTGGCTTTGCTGGCATATATTCTTTTATCGAAATTTTCAATGGCCATTTTACGTAAATGTGATACAATTTCATGATACAATACTTAATTTCACCTACAAACTACCTTCAAGTCGTAGGTAGTTCGCAAGCTTGTTAACAGGAAAAAAAAGAAGAAGAAAAAGGTTTCCTGGCGAGAATTAAGATCTGGATTTCAGCTAAAAGAGAAATTAAATTACCAGCATATGTCTTATCATTGCTTGATAACGGAAATGAAATGTTTTTGCGTCCTTTTTATTGACAGCCTGTATGAAATATCCTTCGTGGTTTTGCTGGCATATACTCTGCCATTGAAATTCTCAATGACCATTTCACGTAAATGTAATAGAATTTCGTAATATCATGCCCAATTTCAAATAAAAACTACTTTCAAGACATAAGTAGTTTGTAGGAAAAGTAGTAAGAAAAAGGGTTTCCTGGTGAGAATTAAGATATGGATTTCAGCAAAAGGGTAAATTAAATGACTAGGAAATGACTCATCATTGCTTGACAATGGAAATGAATTATTTTTCGTGTAGTGCTTCATTTGCTATAAACCTGAACTACCAGTTGTTCCTCTGTTTTTTTCTTTCTCTTTTTCGTCGGCAGCATTGTATTGCCCGATTGGAGCAAAATTCACATTTTGCATGAAATTTGTGACACTGATTACAAAATTATTTGTCTATACGAGAATAAGAAATTGGAAAAAGTTTCAAATTTGTCCTCGCGTCGTTTGTACAATTTGATAAATTTTAATGTCTCCAAATGATGCTATTTTCATTTAAAGCAACTTAAATAATTTTCTGAAAGTTTTTAAGAATAAATCCAGGTCGTTGGGCAGAGTGAACTCACGTGCAATAAAAAAAAGATGCAAAGAGTTCCTTTTTTTCGCTTCAACAAAGTAATATTGAACATTTCTAGCAAAAACATTTCTTTGCATTTTTAAAAAAATAGCAAAATCTGCTTTTACTAGATATCGAAAATTATTTTCGAAACTCACGTAGACTTACTTCTCGTGTCATTTTTTAAATTTTCATGTGTTATTTCCGAAATGACTGTTAAATGAAATTTAACTCTCAGAACTACAGATATTTGGGAGCATGACTTACTATTTTGATTTTAATACGATCAAATTAAATAGTTCAAACTACTATAGTTACTTCAATAATTTATTTAATTTTTTGGTCTGTTGTACAGTGTATACAGTTCACGTTCTAGGACTCTGATTTAAAGGTTTTAAGGGGTGACCTCAAATATGCTTTTTAAATAGTGTAGACGATGTTTTGAATTTCTAAATCAGACACAAAAACGTACTTTCTCTAAATAATCATACCTTTTTTGCGATGGATTCGGATTTCTAACCCCAAAATGTAGGGGGTTGCCACAATCTGGGAAATATTATCCCAATAATTTGGTCAAGAGAGCACTCCTAAGTTTGGACCCCTAAATGCTGATTTTACTTTTTACCTGTTCCACCATATATCGAGACCTTTTTAAGCGAATTGAAAAATTTATGCAAAAAATTATAAAATTTAATAGTAGTCGGAAAATTTTAAATTGTAAGTATGCAATATTTTATACCATTTTAAAAAATGTAATTTTATGTGGCAAAATACAAAATTTGAGCGAAATCGGTCGAATAGTTCATGAGAAATCGAATTTTAAAAAAAAGTTGACTTAGGGAATTTTAAAAATACAACTTTTTTAAAGTTAGATTTCATATGAGCTATTCAATCGACTTCGCTTGAATTCTGTATTTTGCCTTGTAAAATTACTTTTGATGAAATGATGTAAAAAATTTAATAACTTAAAATTTAAAATTGCTTCGACTATTTTTAAATAAAATATTAGCAAAATAAATATTCACTAAAAGTTATTCTTTTTAATGGAATTATTTTTGAATAAACGAATTTTTTTATTGCGTGCAAAGATTTTTTAATTCATTTGAAAAGTTCTCGAGATTGGCTAAATATGAAAAAAAAAATTAACATTAAGGGGTCCAAACTTTCGACCACTCTCTTGACCAAACTGGTGTGACCATGTCTCCCAGATTTTGGGGCTCAGAAATGTAAGTCTGTTACGATGAAATTGCACTGCTTACAACGATTCTACTGTGAATCTCGTCTACTTGTAAATTGATTAATATTTTAGTAAAAAAGTCAATCTGCAGAGAAATATCTATGCCTTAGTTGTATTTGTATTAAATTTGAATACTTAAATTAAGTTTTATTCATATTTATGAAAATAAAATCTTAAGATGTATGACAAAGTGTAATGCGTGACCGTACATATGAGGGGTGCAATTCATTTATAACTTTCTAACTATTTATGAATGTAGACATTTTTTACAAGACCTTGAGTCAATATAGTTAGACACTTTTTTAAAGGTGATATTTTTGCTCTAAATATTTTCTATAGTATTGTTTCCAGATGGTTACTTAACAAGTTTCTCGAATTTTCATTAGATAACTGCACAATACGCAAAAACTTCTTATTGCCTACAAGAAAATTGTTGATTTTTTCTTTTACCAAAAACCTTTTCCTGAGCAGTTTTAAAATGTGGTCAATATATTATCACAATACAAACTCTTGACAATGCTTTACAGCTTTAAATACTGTCTAAATTTCAGCTCGATTGGTAATTGAGATTTAGGGTATAATCGTTATGCTGTCGATATATCGGATCGGTATATCAATATGTACGATATATCGGATTACTGAAGAATATAACAAATGCTAATGTGGTGTTTAGTTTTGATTCTCAAGAGTTCAAAGTGTTGCAAAATCAACAGAGAATATTAAACATATGTTTGTTTCTTTCTAAAAAGAATTTTCATGTAAGACATGTTACAATTGTTGGTATAAAAATACGTTGAAAATCTTATGTTTCCTTTAAAAAAACGTTATAAAATGATATTGTTAATTTGAAATTGTGTAGCAAAATACAATTTTTCATTTAAAAATGCGTATTGTATGGGATATGGGCCTTCTGTGCGGCCCAGTTGCCCAATTTTTTTTAAAGAAAGAAAGAAAAAATGCGTAGCAAAACGCAGTTGTTAATTTAGAAATATGTTACAAAGTTCAATTGCTAATTTAAAATATGATTTTTGCTCATTTAAAATTTTGTTTGTTACAGGCTTTGTTCTGCTACCAGACTGCCCACATGTCCACCTCGATTGGTCATCCCCCGCGTCTACGATACAAGGTGAAGCATATACTGAGCTCAACCATGTTCTGCTGTGGACGAAAGAAAGTAGGTTATTTTGATTTTCATTTATATAATAAGAGAAGATTTTCAAAGAACAAATAAAAAAGCAGGTGAAATCATGGTTAGGCATTAAAACATTTAGGGTATTAGAAATTTTAAAAAACCATGTCGCTTCACAGTTAAAACTATGTAAGTTAAGAGTGAATATTTTTTGCTCCAGCGCAGTTATGATTCATTATGACTTAATGAAAGCTACCTCATCAATTAAAATTGAAATTTGCTGCAACTCACTAGATGGAATAATACAAAAGCTTAAAGATTCTTGTCTCATTGCATAATCTTGTCAAATCACACACACAAAGGATTATGACAAAACATCAGGAATTGGAACTTCTTTATCATCCTTCATACACATTAGTCCTGGCTCCTACTGACCACCACTTCTTTCTTAATTTGGACAACTTCTTAATAGGAGAATAATTTAGTTCAGAAAAGGCAGAAAACAGGCTTTGCAGGATTTTTCTTCTATTCGATTCAATCCACCTATAATTATTGCACATAATAACCAAAATAATTTCTATAAGTTACAAATATAATTTATTGTCGGTCCGTCAAACCTCTAAAAGCTTTGAATTTCATTGATAAGTATGAGAAATCACGTGGTCTGAACATTTCAGAAGTCATAAAATTATTTCTTTAAGTATTTCTTGAGAAATTTCAAAAAAATATTACTATACAAGTGTTTTAATTATTTTGTCCATGATATATCCACGATTTTGTCCACGCTTCCTAAATTAGCACTATAGTATGAGTTCTTTTAGGAGAAGCTTTGTGAAGGATGCGATAACGGACCCTTCACAAAGTTTTTATCTGTAAATTGAACTCTTCAGAAAATATTATACCGCAAAAATGAACACTTGACAACTTGTTTTATCGCAAAAACTAAAATTTTGTAAAATATTTTATTTACTGAAAAGGCTCTTCATTATATTTTTCAATTTAAAAATGAACCCTTTCATCCTTTTGAAAAATAGAGTCGATGATAATTAATTTAATTTATAAATTAGGAATTGCAATTCTTCAAGAGATATGGCTTTTTATATCATCGTTAACAGGCCATTAATATCATCGTTTAGAGAAAAAAAGATTTAGACGGAATGATTCTTCGATAATTTTAGATTTAGAAAAATATTGATAGATTACGCAAATTCCCAAAACATTTGATCGGACCACCGATGTGATTTTTCACAAAAACACAATTTAAATATAAGTAAAAAAACGCTTTTCCTGAGATTCTGCAATGAAAAATAAGAAATAAAATATTGGGTTCAACTTATAAGAATCGAGTTGACATAGACTGAGTTAATTTTCATTATATTAGGATCATTTTATATAAAGTTAGTTTTAAAATATGTTGCAAGAATTTCGTATTAATGTTTTAAGGAAAACAGGTGAACTGTCGTCAGTTTTCAAATAACAATAATATAAAATATATCACGTGACATTTCATCTACTCTTTTCAAAAACTTACACGAAATTCTCGCTACTCATTTAATAAAAACTTTATGTGAACTTAATATCTGAAAAATTATTTAAGATTATATCAACTCGATACCTTTAAGTTACACCCAATATTTCATTTCTTACTTTTTCGTGCAAAATCAGAGAAAAGTTGGGGTTTTTTTTAAAATTTTATCATTTATGTTATTTCTTACTTTTTTGTGTGAGAATTCGTTAAATCTTGTAAAAAAATTCGCTTTTTTCCGATATATATCGCTGGTTCAAAGTTGTTGTTGTTGTTGTTGTTGTTACTTTATGTCACACTAGAGCTGCACAATGGATTATTGGCGACGGTCTGGGAAACATCCCGGAGGATGATCCGAAGACATGCCATCACAATTTTGATCCTCTGCGGAAGGTAGCCCGACGACCTGCGCGCGAAGTCGAGCACTTTACGGTAGCACAGTTTAACGAGGACCAATACCGCACACCCTCGGTCTCTATGCAGACTGATCCAAGTGGTCACATACCCGCACACTGATCGTAGCCAGTGATGCTTGACTTCGGTGATCTGCTGGGAGCCGTGTCTTAACGATCAGTCCACTGCTGGACCTGGTCCAAAGTTAAAACGACACTTCTGCACTCACTTCTCATGTTATCTGAATGAGAAGTGAGTGTAGAAGTGTCATTTTAACTTTGAACCAGCGATATGTACAGACAGTAAACCTCGTTTTGAGGTCAGATGTTAGCCTATAACTAGAGAAGAAAACTTATATGAATCTGCTTATCTACATAATTATTAATATTAATTATTTAAGTCATCACTAAAATAATGCATAGATGATCTACAACAACGAATACTGTCTGAAATAATGAACTGAGATTAAAATTGTAATGTATGGGGGAATCGAACCCACGACCTTTGCGTTATTAGTGTAACGCTGTTATAAACCGAGATAATGCCGAACGTTTGCAACTGGGTGAAATTAATATAAAATAATGCTTCTGTCGTTCCTACTTTGTGGACAGGAAAGAAAACTGAGAAAGAAAAACCGAAAAGAACGGGACACCATTATCACAAAATTATGAAAATATTTTTCACAACCTCACAATAACGGATTTTTTACAAAGTCTAGAATAATTCCTGAGTATGTTTTAACATTGAATCGAATTTTCCAAGAAAGTATGTATTTTCCCATAGCCCTACTTTGAATCTTTAATTACTTAGAGCTGGTGTAGACGAAATATAGTGTCCAATTACTTTTTTTGACTTAAAGTTTATATTAACCAAAAAGGTTTTAATGAAAAGAAAAGAATGATTGGGTAAAATTAATTAAGATTAATTTCAACGAGTTCGAGAGACTAAACCTCAACCTTGAGTAAAAATAAACTTGTTATAATAAATAAATAAAGTACTCCCCTGTATTGTAGCTTAATAATAATACATATAAAAAAAAAAGTTTTCCAGAATCTAACGACATTTTTTTCGTACTTGTTCAGTGACATTACTTCAAATTGATCTTTGCTGACTTCTATGTGTTTGTTGAATAAAATATCTTTTGTCATAAATATCTACACTCTAGTCTCCAATCCGATTGCATTGACGCACAAATAAGTAATTTTCTGTCATGACATTCGGTAAACAAGTGATCGCTCCCTTAGGAGCACTTGTTTCACTCACACAATCACCTACAATTGAATATTTTATTTCAGACTAGCCACTATCATTTAATCTCAACACAATAATCTCGTCGGTCGACATATTTATTTTAGCTGCAGATTGTTATAATAATCTGGACGACAGCAGTTATTTTTATACTTTATGTTCGTGATGATGAAATGATGTTGTGCATATATATATTCCAGGATTTTTCTTCCATTCGATTNTGCATATTTCATGTTAATATTTAAGTAATTTGGCTGAAGATTTGAGTCCAAATAGTATGTTGGAAATTAAAGTAAACCTGATAGGCTAATGTTTAATGTAATAGAAGAAAGAAAGGTTTAAAATAGATATTTGTGTTCAGTTGTCGTGACATTGAGTAATAATCCCCAGCATTGAAATAAAAAGTTAGCCCTTACATTTATTATTGAAAAAAATATTTGCATTCGGTTTTTATAGAATTGAAGGGGGCGAGGGTAGCCTGATTGGTAGGGAGGTAAATCCATTGCCAAGCGGTTGTGAGTTCGATCCCCATCGGCCAAAGACTCCCCGTGTAGTAAATGGTAACTGGTGCACGTTAAATCTGTCGGATCAGGAAGTCTTCTAAGTTCCCATAAAAAATCAATACCTCTGGGGATACTGAATTGGAGATAGATCGTTTTCTGTTTCAGGTCAAAATTACGATCTGCGAATGAATGGATGTATGAATAGGTCCACCCTTTAAAATAAGCTGTGTCGTATGTGTGGCTGAAGTTGTATTCTTGACCATATATGGAGGCACTGAAAAACAAGAAACGCATCATTTGCCTTAAATTCACTTAGTTTTACCATGAAGGCTTTCTGGTATGGCAAGTGGAATTAAAAACAACAACAACATAAAATTGAATTAAAATTAATTGACTGATTTATTTATTTAAAGAGGGATTAGGAATGATTAAATTTATGAAATAATGGAAATTTTAAAGGTAGAAAATATGTAATTTCTATAATATCATCACAATAACTTTAAAAATATTATCAAGACTTATTGTTCTTTTTTTTTTCAAATAAAACACGTTTTGTTGCATTTATGAATTTACTTTCCTCTAAAATATACATTTTTTAAAGTAAAAACCACATATTTTGTCATTTAAAACTCAGTTTAGAAGAGATTATTAGAATTTTCTTTTCCCGCATAATTAAATTTTTATAAGTTTTAAATTTCCATACTTTTAATTTTTAAACTTTTTTGTACTTAAAAATAAAGCAGATAGGATATTTGTGTAGTTTAAAAATACTTAAAAAGTTTATAAGAGCCTCATCATAAGCTCGCGTATGAAAACTAAAGCTAGTGAGTCAGACTCAGACTTACGCACCCTGACTTAGCCCTACAGATCAATCTTTAACGTTCATTCCTTTAAATTCTGGAAACGAATCGTAAAAATATTTTTGGTATCTAAATGAAAAACAATGAAATATGAAATGTTTTTAGATATGAAAAAGTTTAAGGATGATAAGAGACATAAATAATGAAATTTATATTTTTAATATTACTTTCATGATAATGGCTATAATAAATTGTCGTAGCTCCTACGCGTGAGTATTTTTTTATTTGCACTGGTCGTAGTAAAACATTTTTGTTTAGTAAAAGCAAAAACTCTTTTTGTATTATAGTTAAGAACAGGAACTCTGTGCACGCTCGTATATTTCAATCAACTACCTCGTTTTAGAAAATGCGTTAAAAGCTGTTGTACCACATAAGGACAAGTCACGCAACCTATTCATGGTTTCGGATTAGAGTTATTCATTCATAAAGCGCAAAACCCCTGAAGTTAGTTAGAATTTAATTTTGAACAAGTAAAGAGTGTTCTTTTATGAAAGTGGTGACTCTCTCTCTTTCAACGGGTTTTAATAGCTTTTAATGATTTAATGTTATTTAATTATGAGTATGAGTAAATATTATTGCTAAAATAAAATAAAAATTTCACTATAATCATAACGTATGCCTTAATATTTATCTTGAAAACTGAATGTTTGTGCGAGAATATTAATGCTTTTTGCAATGGAATTTTCCATACATTGGTAAAGAAAAAATTACATTTCCTTTATTCCTTTTATTCGCATATTCACTTACAATTTAAGAGAGGTTATACTTATTTCCAAAGCTCATTTTCATGAAATTAACAGTAAAAAAAGGAGGGAAAGGAAAGCAAAGAAAAATGCTTTTTTATATAATAATTCTTTTCGTAAAATTTTCTGATACATTTTTGTACTAATATAATTTTTTCTATTAATATAATTCCTTGTGTATGAATTTCGTCATACATTTCAAAAAAAAAATTTTAAATAATAAAATTTGGCATGAAATACAGCATTGTATTGAACCTTAGGCCATTAAAGTAAAATTCTTTTTTAGTTCTTTTCTTTTAGATTTGCAAGCTCATTAAATGTGTACATTCATGCAATAGAAACTTATTTTTCATGTAGTCTGTATAAACTGAAAAAAAAAATTTTATCATAAATGCAATGCATATATTATTGGAATATTTCACAAATTTATAGATTTACTAGGAACATAAAAATGTTTACCAATTGTGAGTGTTTACATGTAGTTCCTGAGAAACTAATTTCAAAAAAGTCAGATACTTAAAATTCGACTTCTCAGGAACTATTGGGCCGATTTTGCTCAAATTTTGTATTTTGCCATGCAAAATTATATTCTTCAAAATGATGGAAAAATATGTATACCTTGCGATTCAAATTTTTCCTACCATTATTAGATAAAATAATTAAGAATGAAAAATATTTAATAAAGGTTTTTTTTGGCATGGAATTATCTTTGCACAAGCGAATTTTATAATTGAGTGTAAAAAAATTTCAATTCGCTTTAAAAGTTTTCGAGATATAGCGAAATACGCAAAAATTAAAATTAATATCATGGGGTTCAAACTTTGGAGTGCTCTTCTGACCAAACTATTGGGACTTTATTTCCCAGATTGTGGCTAACGCCTATATTTTGGAGGTCAGAAGTCCGAAACCTTAGGAAAAAAAAGTTATGCTTATTTAGAAATAGTACGTTTTTGTGTCTGTTTTCATAACTTAAAATATCGCCTGCATTCATTAATTAGCATATTCGATGCCACCCTCTTGAGCACCATTTAATATTGAGTCCTAGAAGATCCGATCATTAGATTGAAAATTATTCTGGGTGATCTGTTTTGTTTTCGCGCACTGTACATGAGATCTATACCCTTTTGTTCCCTTTTACCCATTTTTTCCCTTTTAGATTTTCTCTTTTACCTTTCCTCTACGTACGAAGACGCTAATTTCCATGATTAAATGAGTCCGTTTAAGACTTCTTGTAAAAGTTCCGTTTTTGTGACATTCTGAAAAACATGTTCATGGTTTTGTAAATTTGTGAAAATGGGCATTTGATTTTGTGAAAAATCAGAAAACCAATCGTCAGTTCTGACTTTTTGTGAAATAGTGAAAAATTCACTTATAATTTTGTGAGTATGTGAAAATAAAGTGCTGCTTTAGCTGAAAACCAAAATTCAAAAAGAAATTTTTTTTAAACAATTTCTGTTTATGAATAAATGCAACAATGACTGAATTTTTCGAAAGAAAAATTTTGTGAATATTCTTTGTTTTTGAGATAAAATATTTTTGAAGAATCCGTCTAAACGATCGAAAACTTTATGAACAGTCTGTTAAAGAACTTTTTTTTTTACCCAGTGTTAAACGAAATAAATTTACGTGACAAAATCCAACATGTGAAGTGTGTGAAAAACAAAATGTGAAAAAATTTAAATGTGAAGATTGTTTTAGTTTACAAATAAAGGTATCATTGACTCCATTTTTAAAAGGAAAAAAAAATCCTGATTATTCTTAATTTCCGCGATAAAATATTTTATAATGGGTCCGTCTAAGCGATAAAAAACTTCATGAACAATCCTTCAACGAACCTTAATTTCTCCTAAAATGACTCCAATTAAGACATACTAATAAATTATCGCAGATGAGTGAATAAAGTGCGAAAGGGGACACAAAAATATCATAAACATACTTTTCACCAAAGAAAAGGTTCAAGCAAAAATGTAAAAATTATTTAATATTTCTAATTATTTATTTTAATAATATTTGTTAATTCTTGAATTACAAATTATAATTTTTTTATCCCATGTTGGATGAAATGCGTTTACGCGACAAAATCCAAAATTTGAAGTATATGATTCGATTTTTGAAATTAAAAAATAGTTTACTAATTTTCATTTTAGTTATATATTTATAGTTATTAATAGTTTTGTAACAGTTTATTAATATTTTTAAAAAAAAAGTTTAATAATGTTTATTCTAAAGGCATTTTACTTTAAATTGTTATTGCTCAGAAACTGTAAAATTAAAGTAGATAAAAAAAAATCATATTCCTTTTAAGCGTATGATTTTTCTGCTTACTTAGCTAATAATCTTATACTTTATATCAGCGTTTAAAGTAGGTTTCCTGTGTAAATGTACTATAAATGGGATAATTCAATATTTGTAATGGTAATAAGTGGGAGATTATTTAACTCCCACGCATGTAGGAGAAATAAACACCCACGCGATTTATTATTTCTTTCGTTTCTTAGAAAATAATCTATCCACTATGACTCTTTGCAGATATTTAATATTACGAATGAATGTTATGTAAGATATAAATTAAAACATCGATTACAGTTAACATATTTTATACTAAACCATAGAATAATTTTGTTACAGAAATTATACTCTAAGAAGTTTAATAGCTTAACTAAATTACTTTAACTACAACTATAAATAAATAAAAAGACATTTTTGTTCTACCATGATATTTAAAACTGTTGGCTAATTAAAGCTATATTTTTGAAATTCTACATCCACCAAAAAATGAATTTCAGTGTAATTAATTGAAATATAGAATGAAAGGTTCATATTTTTAATTATTTATTTTAATAGTACTTGTTGACCGGGATAGTCTGGTCTGTAGGGCGCTGGACTCACGATTGTGAGAACGGGAGTTCGAATCTTGCCGGCCGAAGACTCCCCGTGTAGTAAAGGGTGACTGGTGCTCGTTAAATCGGTCGAATCACGAAGTCCTCCATATTCCCATAACAAATCAATGCCTCTGGGGGTTCTGAATTGGAGATTGATCATTCTCTGGTTCAAAATTACGATCTGTGGACGAATGGATGGATGTATGAATGGGTCCACCCTATAAACGGGTGTGACGTATGGGCGTGGCAGAAGTATAATTCTTGGCCATAAATGGAAAACAAGCGCTGTCACACACCCTCTGCCTCAATGGCCGACGACAACAAGAACAATAATATTTGTTATCTCTTGAATAATTATTTTTAACTATTTTTCCCCATGTTAAACGAAATACATTTACGAGACAAAATCCAGAATTTGAAGTATATGAATCAATTTGAGAAATAAAAATAGTTTACTAATTTTTAATTTTAATTATATATTAATAGTTATTAATATTTTTAATACTTAGTTTATTAATAGTTTTTTTTAAGAATACTTTATAGTTCTTGTTGTAAAGGCTTTTTACTTTAAATTGTTATAACTCGGAAACTGCAAAATTGAAGACAACTTTAAAAAAATCATATTCCTTTTAAGCGTATGATTTTTTGCTTACATGGCTAATAATCTTAGGCTTTAATAAGTGGGATATTACACTGTGGGATTTATTATTTCTTTTGTCATTTTTTTTATTGTTTCTTTATCTTACAAAATAAGCTACCCACTATAACTCTTTGCAGATATTTTGATTGTAGTTCTTAATCGTGACAAGAAAGTGCTGTAAGATCTAAATTAAAACATCAATTACAGATTTTAAACTAAAGCATAATATAACTTTATTATAGAAATTAGGCTCTAAGAAGTTTAATAACTTAATTACTTTTACTTAAACTATAGAAAAACAATTTTTTTGTTCCACCATAATTTTTAAAACAGTTATGACTAATTAAAGCTATATTTCTGAAATCTTATATCTAGCAGAAATCGAATTTCAGTGTAATTAATTGAAATGGGGAATGAAAATTTCACCAAGAGAACTATTCCGAAATGCTCATACTCAAAAATTACTTTGGACCCATGACTTGCGTATGGTAAAGTTGAGCACAGAAATTAAAGTTATTTTTTGTGCCTCATTTTTCTGAAAATACATATTTGTAGATCAAAATACATATTTATATTAGAAACATTTGAAACTTATTCTCTCCTTTTTTATTATCATTTGTAATAAAATTACTTTTAGAATTGAAATAGTTATAATGTGTAAAATAAAGGTCCCAGTTAAAAACAGTGCCCAAGTCCTGAGCTCTATAGGCCGATGTGATAGTCTAATGTTCTAAAAAGGCATTGCTCAAAAATTTTGCCTATACCTTTTTCAAGACATTTGTTCAAATGTCCATATGAATAATTGAAATGAAGTAATAAGTTTTGTATGCGTAGTATATTCTATTGAAACTATACGTCCGTGAACAAATAAACGGACCATCCTTAATAACTTTTGATCTACTGATTGGATCTTTACGTTCTAGGACTTAATCTTATTGTTTCGAGGGAGTGACCTCAAGCATGCTAAATAATTAATGCAAACGATATTTTAAGTTACGAAATCAGACACAAAACCGTACTTTCTCTGAATAAACATACCTTTTTCAGCAGATGCGGATTTTTGACCCCCAAAATATGGGGGATAGTTTGGTCCTGGGAGCGGTCCAAAGTTTGAACATCTTAATGTTAATTTTACATTTTGCTTATTTTTCAACATGTCTTAAGATCTTTTACGTGAATTAAAAAATTTTTACACATAAATATGGTGTTCGTTTATTTAAAGACATTTCCATTCAAAAAATAACTTCTAGTAAATAATATCATTTTTTCATATTTTATTTAATTATAGTCGAAAGCATTTTGTACTGCCAGGTAAGCAATTTTTTTGATCATTTTAAAGAATGTAATTTTGCATAGCAAAACACGAAATTTAAGTAAAATCTACAAAATAGTTCTTTAGAAATCGAATTTCAAAACTACAATTTTTTTAAAAATTCTATTACTCAGAAATTCTTTGACCGATTTCCCTCAAATTTTGTATTTTACCATATAAAATTACATTATTTAGAAAGAGTGGAAAGAAAGAAGAAAAGGAAATTAAAAAGAAGAAAAATACCTTAAAATTAAAAAAAAAATCGACCTGTTATTAAATAGAATAATTAAGAAAATAATAAAGATTCACTAAAAAATTACTTACTACTTGGAATTATTTCTGAATAAACAAACTTCATAATTGCGTGCAAAAATTTTTGAATTCGCTTAAAAAGATCTTGAGGTACAGCGAAGAAAGCAAAAAGTAAAACTAACATTAAAGGGTACAAACTTTCGCCCGTTCTCCTGCTCTACATTTTGGGGGTCCGAAATCTGAATCCGTGGGGAAAAAAAAGTATGTTCATTTAAAGAGAGTCCAATTTACTGTCTGATTTGGTAATTTAAAATTCTGCCTGCACTAATTAATTAGCATATTTGAGGTTACCCCAGCAAATTATTAAGATTGAGTTCTGGAATGTGAGATGCAGTCATTAGATGAAAAACTATTCAGGGTGATCTTTTTTTTTCTTTTTTTTTGCGCATTGTACATACAAATTTTGTCTTCCTTCGAAATCTGCACATTTTTGCTTGGAGAATTTTTAACCAGTCTGTGAGGGTGATTCCAAAAAATAAACCAAAAAGAGGTCTTATGGAAGCACCGTATAAATTAATTCCTATGTCTAGAAAGTAGAAACGATTACAATGATCAGACACATGGTGTCGTAAAACTCAGAATAAGATTTAAGTTGACGAAAAGTTAAACAACATTAATAGAGCACAAGAAATTCCCTATAAACAGACATACTATGGTTTAGGTTCTATAATGAAGAAACTTCTTCAGTGTAGCACAGAATTAGAGAAGGAAGTACAGGGATCGAGAAGAAAATTACTAGGAAATTACAAGGAGAAAAGGGTTTAACCCGGGGGGGGGGACAACGTTGCAAAATATAATCAAACAAAAGAAGAGAGATAAGAAACAGATGTGGTAGGGTAGGGTGAGATCCCCAAATCTTGCAAGGCAAAGAAGTTAGAAGAAGATAACTTTCCAAATATAAAAATAAAATGGGATACAAAAAAGGTTCTTAACTAAATTATTGAAACTTATCAAAATATGAAATAGTTCTAAGACGAAATGAAAAATGTGTTAATCTAATTCGCGTATGCGATAAATGAGTTGTGGACAAAACATTTAAATACTTTTGACCCATTTCAAAATGTATGATCTAATTATTATTTTGAAAAAAATGATTTTGTTTTTTGTAGGAGACGAGGGAAATTGAATCGATGTGTGAAGACAGACGTTTGATTGGAGCCCCCTCACGCCCCATGTTGAGAGGATCACGCTTGATGCCAGAAATGGTAGTGCAAAGTGATTTCAGAAAAGTAAGCGGTATATCGACCGAGATATTTCGCCAAATAGAAGCTGTTGAGAAAGACTTCGATCCAAGAGCTGCTGAGGCAGTGGAAAAAAGAGGAGAAATGATAATTCGGTTGTTGGACCCTGCTTCGCTTGGTCGTGTTGGTGCAGAAGCCTGTCGCCGGTATCTTCGCTCAGCAGACGCAAGCCACGTGGTCCAATTTGTTGAGATTATTAAGCGGCCAGGTCAAACTCTGGGGCTTTATATACGAGAAGGAGATCTCATAACTCAGAGTGATGGTGTATTCATTTCTAGAATCGCCTTGGAAAGTGCAGTTTACAGCAGCGGTTTACTCAAGGTAATTAATAATATTGAACTACAGTAGTGATTAAACTTGAAAATGACCATTCGCCATGTGGCGAGACAACAAAAAGAGTGGCGACTTAAATTAAATAAGCAACCATTCCTTTTTCCAATCTTTTTCTTTTAATAAAAAAATAGTTCAATGATAAAAGTTCATCAATGTAGAAAGAGGCTGTGAAAAACAGAAATTTCATTAAAATGTCCAGCTTCCAAAATTTTGGATTCTTTAGAATCCATCAACTTGTGGTGGAAAGATTCACGTAAAAGAAGAGTTCTTTTACAGTTCAAATATTTTAAAGTTGTAATGTATACATTAAATGGGTTTTGCCTCCTCAAATATTTTTACATAAAAATATTTATGTAAAAATATTAGAGGAGGCAACAACATTTTATGTAAAAACATTTGAGGAGGTTTAACTAAATTTTGTTTATATTATTTTTTATACTCTCAGCTAATTTCAACTAATATTTTTTATGAAATTTAATCGAAAAAAAAGTTTGCAAAAAGTGTTTATAAAAGGAAAAGGACCTATCGATATCGGTCAGCGACATATTAAGTTCGAGGAAAAAGTGACTAAGTTATTAAAGTTTACCGGGCTACTAATGTACTACCATTGGCTACTAATTGATCAATAAAAATAGGATAATCATATTTTTTTGTATATATTGACATAACGAACCAGATTGTGGACTCAGAGTTTAAATAAATTTTGAAAAAGTAAAAATCGAAAAATTTCCTTTGATTTCGATTTAAGTTAGTAAAAAGATGTTTGGTCCTTAGATTAAAAGAAGAAAAGAGTTTTTTTTATCTTATGAAAATTATTTAGACGATGATTAATAATTATGCGAACAGAAATATTACTCAAATGAATATAATGGCAATAACTTAAATTATAACTTATTACAATTATTATTGAATCGCTTCTGTAAGTGTAAATCATCTGTTCCTTAATCACGACTATTTACTTGATGAATTAGCAGGATGAGAAATAAAAACATTGCAAATTTAAAATGCTTCTAAATAGAGATCTGTTTGTGCTTTTAATCATTTACTTCAATTTGAGTCTTTAAATCTTACTTTTTATTTCGGTTGATTAAATTTTGCAAAACTAAATGTGTATTCATAAATTTATCTTTTAAATTTCATACCCAAATGATTTTGAAAGTTTAAGGAAAATTAATTCTATTAAATTAGAAATATAATTTGCATTTTTTTTCCAATACCCACCCGGAGAATGACCTTTTGTCATACAGGCGTCTGAAGGGCAGATTTGTTGATCACTCTTTCAGGGGCACCATATTAGATGGGCCAACGTTGCTCCCACTGTATGGACAGATAGTACAGAGATAGAAAGATTCACTACTAGATTAAGATCAGTAGCAAAAAGAGTTCAAATCACTGACCGTATTTATGCCCGTAGTGCTACCATGATCATAAAAATACAAGTCTATCTGTAAATTCTTTGTCGTACTGATCGTATGATGTATGATCGTACTGATGTCTATACTGATCTTAAATTAAAGTTATGCTCGTAAAAGCTATCTTCAATTCGAGCCTTGACGTTTGAGACACAGGTGATTAGTTTGTTGAATCAAAATGAACCAAGGCAAAAAATTGTAGCGTTACCATTTGCAGAGGAATAATAAAGTTGCGAGTTCGTTGTCCGTGGTCACCAATATCGAGTGACTGCGAGAGAGATGTTCTTTGGCAGGGTTCAAAAACTCCTTCTAGAAGAGAGATGGCTTCCACGCGGGTTACCATAAACGAGAAATCTGATTCTTTAGTGATATTTTTTCCTTAATGGGCAATTTAGTAACCCGAACGTAGTTATATCGTCCTTATTTTTTCCAGTATATGTGCCTTGCGTTGGACTACTAAATTTATCCGTGCGGAGGCCTTCTCTCTTCTATGAGGTGTTATTTGAACTCGGGATTTTCGAGTTCGTAAATATGATGCTGCAATCACCCTGGAAAAAAGGGTACACCATCGAATCAATTAAGATTGTTTTATGCAATAACTGTATAAATTAACTGTTAACTCTACTAATTTTGATGAAGTTCGTTACGATTAGGAATACTGATTGTATAAAGCAACGGCCATATCTCCGAATTTTACGAAAATTTCTTAAAATGTTATTCTGGCTTTAAAGTTATATTGGCTTTAAAGTTTTTTATCACCTGACTCGAAAATAGACTAGTAAGTGTTTTAAATAAAATATTAGAAAGACGATTAACCAAAAAAAAATTCTTAAAATGTACCTGGGTCTGTATATGGTCAATAAAGTGCTAAAATTATTTCTTAATAGACCATAGAAAAAAATTATGGCCCTGAAGTTAAAGCTTTGAATTACGGCTCCTTTTTTTTATCGCTTACTTTCGTAATACTCTTTCATACCCTTTTCTCCGTTTCTCAACAAAACGTATAGAGGATCCCTTAGTAAATAGTTAGTTAAAAAGGGTCATTACTTTACTTTAAAATAAATGAGACACGCTCAAGAAAGTGAGTTTCTTTCAATTGTTAAACATTGCAGGCAATTTAATTAATTTTATTTTAACTACTCTCAATTTAATTTAACTATTTAACTATGCCATTATGTTCGGTTAAAAAAAATTTGAGTTTTTGTTTTTAATTTTTTTTTCTGGATTTTTTATTTCTGGCTCAGTAGCTCATTAATAAAAAATGTTGCAGGCAATTAAGATTGAATTATAACCATCTTACTTAAAAGCAAAAAAATTAGTTTTGGTATTAAAAAAAATAATCTTGCATTTGCAAACACTAAATGACATTTTCTCAGCTCGCTGTTTCAGATGTGATAATTTCGTCAACTTTCAACTGATTTGACCACAAGTAAATTTAAATCACATGTATTATATTATTGATATAGAATCCATTTCGCATAAACTTTGTAGGATTATGCTTATAGCTTTTGATTGCCGTTAATCAACTGTTTTGTGTTTCTCATAAAAAAATCAATAAATGCATAAGAAACCAAAACTATTGAAGCGCTAAAACTTATTGATTTACCTCTTTATCATTTTTTTTCTTCGTCTATGAGGGAAAAAATTCTTATTTTCTTTATTTTTGCATGTTTTCCATTTCCGACACTTTCTTTCAACATTTTTTCCATTGTTTAAAGTACATTTAATCATATAGTAACGTTAAGCTAAAAAATCAATAAAACACGGTGTATATAAAATTTATATTTAAAAAACATCTAATCGATACGCTTGAATAATCGTTATTTGAATGCAAACCATTTCAAACAAAAAAGCGTCCGTGACCTTTTTTTTTACTTTATTTATTTATTTTTAATTGTATTTTCTTACAAGAGTTGAATAGCCGACCCATTTTTGTGTATGCGGCTTTCAATGTTCTACTCCAAAGTCTTATAATTTTGATCCCAATCCAGAAAACAAGAAAACTCCTTGATCAAGCTTTGGTACAAACGGGGGGGGGGAGGACTTTTCAATGGAACTAATCCGTATTTGCATTACATGGAGATGAAAATCACGAAAACCTACCATGGTTTTCCCTACTGCAAAGGGATTCTAACCCATAATCCGTCTACCACTGAAAGTGTTTTTTACGTCAGCACAGTGGTCGAAGCGAGCCGGGAGAAAGTTTGTATCGACCAGCCATTGTTGGGATTCGAAACTGGGTCACCTCATTCGGAGGTGAGCAATTTATCCCCTGAGTTACCACAGCTCTGTATAGTTTAATTTTATATTTTATTTTATAACTGGCGTTGAAAAGCTAACCTATTTCTCAGTTTACGATTATCACTATTCAACTTGTTAATCTTGTAATTTTGAACTCAACCCAGAAGATAAGGGAATTCTAAGATCACGCATAAGAACAAACTATTTTTGATGAAAGTAACTTGCATTTGTGTCTGAAAAGGAAAACCACGAGAACCTTCCATGGTTAGCCCGTCGACAAGGGGATTTTAACCTATGATTCGTATACCACTGAGCATATTTTCCGTCAGTACTGTGGCTGGTGTGAGCCTGCTGTTATGCATGTCCGTTATGTCTACTTTCCTGCACTATGATTTGTCATTTCATTTCATTTTGTTTTCATTTTTGATAAGGATTCCAAAAGATGCTTATTAAGAGTGGTCTTTACGGAACCTTCTGATTTAAAACGTAATTTAAAGGAAGTGTAACTTTTTCAAGTGAAACAGTAAATATTTCTATTTGCAGTTATCGATATTTAAAAGTGTAAATTACTCAAATCTTAATTTAAATTGAACAACTAGTATATCTAAACTAGAGAAAAAATATTCGATACCAATAAATTCGATATCAATATATTTTAAATTAGGTGTGTGGTGCATATTCCTTTAGATCAAAACCATTAGCCATACTATAGTTTTAAAGATTTTCTATTCATAATTTTCTTTAAAAAGTGATTTTTATTATTGTATTGTAAAACATCTTTATAATAAATAGATACATATAAAATCCACTTTGAAGTATTGCATGCGGGTAACTTTAAAAAAAACTATAATTCAACTATTGTAGATAAAAATGTAAAGTAAGTAATCTAAGGAAGAATCTAAGGAAGTGGTAGATTTAAGCTTAAAACAAAGCTGGCTCAAACTGGTCTCGATAATTACAACTAGACCTGAATATATCCAGTCGCCACTTGGCGAGTCAACAAAAAAAAGTGGCGACTTAAATGAAGTAAACAATTGGTCACTTTTTCCCTTCATTTTTTTTTTGTTTTTTGAACATTGTTTAATGATAAAAGTACATTAATTCCGAAAGACTGGAAAACAGAATTTCTATTAAAATGCCCAATGTCACTATTCAAATTTATTCAAAATTTTGATCTTTCAGAATCAATTTGTGATGGAAAGATTCAAGTGGAAGAAAAGTTTCGCATAATTTAAAATTGTTGTGTATACATTAAATGTATTTCGCCTCCCCAAACATTTTAAAGTAAAGTTCTTTAAAGTCACTATGTTTAACTATATTTTGTCACATATTTATTTTATTTTTATTGTTGAATTAACTTTTGACAGCCGAAGACGATTTTTAATATGAATTTTCTTCAAAAAATATAATTTAATCCAAGTAAAAAAATGCTTTGCTAAAAGTAGTTATTAAATGATAAGGACCAATTGATATCGGTCACCGATATTCATCGATATTTGAGGAAAAAGTGGCTACTAAATTATTCAAGTCTATTGGCCACTGGCTACTAAATGAAAATTTAAACTTTCAGGTCTAGCGACACCTTCAATTTTAAAAAAAAATTACAGCAAGAAATTGTAGTATTAAATACTTATCTATTGAATCATTCATATTTGTGGTAATATAATGAATGTGTTATATCTTTGAATACAGGAAACGAAACAGTTATGCTACAACTTTTTAAGCTATTGTATGATTTTCAGAATTGCAGGAATTTCAGAAATACATGAACCGCAAGTATTGTGTTCATTTTATCTTTTTGTGGTAAAAATAAGCCTATGAAAAAGTTTTGCAGTTAAGTTTCTTTATTTAGTCTTGTATATTACTTTTGAAATAAAATTTTCCATTTCTAAGACATTAAATTTTTCGTAATTTGTAATTTTTTAAATCTTTTCAGATACGGTAACGTATTTTGGAAAATATTGCAACAAATATATTTTTATTTTTAAAAATCTTTCTTAAAATAAAATTAAAAAAATAATATAAATATACAGAAGTTTCTTGGTCGCTTAAATTGATTAAACAGTAATATTTAAGAGATATAAATTTACTGCCTGTTTATTTTTAAGGCTTCAAAGTTCTTTGTACGAATAAATTTGATAAGTTATGTTTTTAATTATTAAAATACGATAGTTAAATTTAGATTTCGGGATTAGCCAAATGTTTGCTTCTATATAAAAATCACAGACCATACTAATGAAGATGATGGTTTGATTTGAATTGAATGTACTCTATATTTATCTACTTTTCATATTTCAACGGTGAAAAAGACTAATTAAATTAAACTGTAATATTTAAAAAATATAAACTTACTGCCTGTTTATTTTTAATGCTTCTTAGTTCTTTGTCCGAATAAACTTATTACATTATGTTCTTAATTATAAAAAAAACGAATTTTAAATTACAATTTCGGGAATATATAAACCCAAGACCATACTAATGAATATGATGCTTTGAATTAAATGACATTTCATACTTTTCATATTTAAACGTTGAAAAATTAAATGAATTAATTAAATGAAACCGTTATATTTAAAATATATAAAAAATGCTACCTCTTTACTCTTAATGCTTCTAAGTTTATTGTTCGAATAAATTTGATAAGAAATATTTTTAATTTTTAAAATATGGTTTTTAAATTCCAATTTCGTGATCAGAAAAACTTTTTTATATATAAAATCTAGACCTTACCAATAAAGATAATGATTTGAATTGAATGACTTCAACATTTAACTACTTTTCATATCTCAACGTTAAAAATTCAACTCTCTTTTGAAAGCTCTGAGATAAATTCAACGAAAAGTGAAAACAATATAACTTTCAACTCTTCAAGGTCTGTAAAAAGTTTTTAGGCTTTTAGTTACCGCTCATGAATATTCATTAGCTGAAACACCGTTTCCACGTGACATTGAATGAAAGAGGAAAATTATTATTTTTTTTTTCAGTCTTTCATTTCAGGAAAACTTCCGTTTGGTCCTTTGCATTTATCATTTTGAATACAGTATTTTGCATATCAAAACTTAAAAGGAAATATAAAATAGCATCTTTTCTTAACAAGAAAGTAACTGAAATTTTCTAATTTTAGCGAGTCAGATTTTACATACTTTCATTAGAAAGTAAATGGAATGTTTTGAGAGAAGAAAGGGGGAAATATTTGTTTAATAGGTGCAAATATTTTCGTTTCATAAGAAGACGATCTTAGAAAATTGTTTTAATTAAAATTAATTGAAAGTAATGTATTTGTTAACGAAAAGAGTCATTAAAAAATTTCGAAAATGAATTAGTTTCAGTGAATAAAATTAATTCAGATATTAGATTAATTTAAAACACTACTAATTATATTTCAATGAAGACGAGATAGATAATAAATTCATGATAATAAAAATTGAAGTAAATATTTGTGTTATAAGTAATCAAGGTAATTCACTTGATTGATTTTTCTGACTAAAAGCTAAGTTTATAATAGGCGACATTTACACTTTTTCTTAAAATTTATTTTTTGTTCATCAGGACCATTTTTTACAAAAAAATAAAAAAAAGACTGTCAGGGAATAGAGCGTTCGCCTCCCAATGATTGACAAGGGGGATTGAATCCCAGCGATGGCACGGCCTCCTCAGCGGTAGACGGATTATTGGTTAGAGACCCCATGCCGTTTGTCTAACAGTGAAAGGTTTTCGTGGTTTTCCTCTCCATGTAACGCGAGAGGGGAATAGTTCCATCAAAAAGTCCTCCACAAGAATAAAATTCTTCCAATACTTGATCCAGGAGTTCCCTTGTTTTCTGGGTTGGGTTCAAAATTACAAGGCTACGGAGTTGAACATTGGTAGTCGTAAACTCTAAATTTGGTCGGCTGTTCTGCCGTTATGAAAATAATATAATGTATAGTATAGCCCGAGCCGCTATATTATATATTATGAAATAATATAGCCCGAGCCGCTGGAGCTCCGAGCATAAAGCATTCACCTCCCAATAAGGTGACCCAATTTCTAATACGAATTCTGCTCGTGGCTCGCACCGACCACAGTGCTGACGTAAACTATCCTCAATGGTAGAAGGATCAAGGATTAGAATCCTCTTGCCGTCGATCTAACCATGGGAGTTTTTCGTGGTTTTTCTCCCCATATAACGCAAAAGGGGGTTAGTTTCACTAAAAAGTCTTCTCCGAAGGCTAGTTTGACTCAGTGCTTCATCCAGGATATCCCTTGTCTCCTGTGTTTAGTTCAAAATTACAAGGATACAATAGTTGAACATTAATAGTAACTGTGACAATTGGGAAAGATTGTTCTACACCAGTTATGTAATAAAAATAAAATATAAATCTCAATTGTATTTTTATTTATAGCTTTTTCATTCGTCTAAAAGAATAAATAGCATTGAGAATAAAATAGTGAAGAGTGTATAGCACAAAAAAATTAGTGAGGTATTTTCGGTCGGGTGAAAAAAAAATCGCAAATCTATTATTGACTCTAATGGTGTTTAATTAATTGTGGTAATAGAATTACTAGTAACTGTGGTAACTATTACAGCAGTTCGCGTCTTAGGGGATTGAACGCTCGCTTCCAATGAGGTGAACCGGGTTCGAATCCGAGCGATGGATGCTCGATGATTCGAATTCCGCGCAGACCACAGTGCTGACGTGAAATATCTTCAATGGTAGACGGATCATGGGTTAGAGTCCCTTGTCGTCAGGCTAACCGTTGAAGGTTTTCGCGATTTTCCTCTCCATAAAACGCAAATGCGGGTTAGTTCCATCAGAAAGTCCTCCACGAAGGCAAATTTCTCCCAATACTTGATCCAGAAGCTCTCTTGTCTACTGGATTGGGTACAAAATTACAAGGCTACGAAGTTGAACATTAGTAGCCGTAAACCCTAAATTGGGTAGGGTGTTGAACGTCGGTATATATATATATATATATA